>NW_028225185.1:40842510-40889190 GCF_052327205.1 Somniosus microcephalus
TGCTATAGCGACAGACCTTGCACAGCTACACAGTCGATTGTCTGTCACAGACACAGATTTGGAGCACAGAAGCCCCACCCACTCTCTGTTCCTGTACTAAGATGGCCGCACATGCACTCTGTTACACACTGAATCAAAATGGCGTCGCACTGAAACTTTTTGCCCTCCTTGACAAACATGGCTGCCGTTAACCGGGGGCTGTCTGCAGAAGAAATTTCCTCAGCTGCAAACACAGGATCTTCAGACTATTATTTGGGGCTTGCAACCTATCCCAGTTGCTTATGAAGCCTCCCCACCTACTGACCCTGGGAGTGGAGCTGAGGCAGCACACCCTCTGCCCTCTGCCAGTGTTTGTCTGTCTAGGCCGGGAGCCTGGGTCTAGAGTTGCACTGCTGGCAGTTGGAGAAGCCTAGGCCCCGGGCCTGGAAAAACGGTGAAAGGTAGGAGAATTATAGAGGTTAGAGAAAAGATTTACAAATTAATTAACTTTTTTAAAAACAATTTGTGTTTTAAAAGCAACTTTTTTTTTTGGTGGAAATGTATATTTGAAAAGAAAGACGCAGAAAGCAGGAAAAAGAATGGAAAGCAAGATGGCGGCTACTCACCTCGGTTCAGAACGATAAGGCCCGCCCACACACGCACCGATTGGTCGACCGTCAGGTCACCAAAGCGTAGGATTTGGTCAATCGTCCCGTCACTCGACCGTAGGAGGGCCCGGCCGCACGCGGCAGCAAGCCGCCGTACGATTGGTCGACCTCGAGGTCACTCTGTCGCTAATGAGCGGATAATGAGATGCTAATGAGCGGAATGTTGAAGGTTTTTTCGGATACCGCGGGCGCGATTTTAGCCCGGCCGAAACGTAAATACGCTTAAGACCGTTTTGGAAAGGTAAGCTTTCTTTTGACTTAACGCACGCGTAGGTATGCCCTGTAACTTTCGAGCGCATAGCCCCGACAGACGCACACGTGACACAGACAGACAGAAGGACAAAAGGACAGAATGACAGACAGATAGACAGAACGATCCGTTTATATATATACTAGCTGAAGTGCCCGGCGGTGCCGAGGCTTTTTCGAGGGCATGTTGTTGTTGGAAGAGAGAGAGAGAGAGCGACTGGGGGCTTGGGGGGGGAGGGGAGAAGAGAGAGAGAGCGCGCGACTGGGGGGGAAGAGAGAGAGAGAGCGCGCGACTGGGGGGGAAGAGAGAGAGAGAGCGTGACGGGGGGGGAAGAGAGAGAGCGACTGGGGGGTAGAGAGAGAGAGCGGGTGGGGGGAAGGGAGGGCGGGGGGGAAGGGAGGGGCAGGAGGGGAAGGGAAGGGAGGGGGGTAAAGGGAGGGGGGAAAGGGAGGGGGGATGGGCGGGGGGGTAGGGGTGGGGGGAAGGGAGGGGGGATGGGCGGGGGGGGGAAGGGGCGGGGGGGAAAGGGAGGGGGGGAAGGGGGCGGGGGGGGCCCAGGGCCGAGAGCCCTGCTCTCCGAGCCCCCGCCCCCCCCGGCCGGGAGCCCTGCTCTCCGAGCCCCGCCCCCCCCGGCCGAGAGCCTCGCTCTCCGAGCCCCGCACACCCCCCCCCCCGGCCGAGCCCCGATTGCGGCTCTGAGAGACAGCCGGCGGCCGAGCCCCGCCACCCCCCCGGCCGAGCCCGATTGCGGCTCTGAGAGACGGCCGGCGGCCAAGCCCCGCCCCGCCCCCGCCGAGCGCGGAACAGAGACGTCGCGTCTCACCTGCTCCTGCTGCGCGCGCACCCTGACCCTCGTGGCTGACACCGTTGCCCTGGGTAACGTGACACGGCGGGGTGGGGGGGGGTGTTGAGGAGCTTAGCAGAACCGCAATCACCTAGCTCGGGCCTGGCTGGGCAAGAAAGGCGCAGGCTTTGAGGTCTAAGAAAAAAACGGGCAAAGGTAGGAAAAAGTATGTTCAGGTTAGATAAAATATTTACAAATGAGTGATTTATTTTTAAAGAATTTAATAAATTGAATTTTATTTTGCTGGAAATGTATATTTGAAAAGAAAGACGCAGAAAGCAGGAAAAAGAATGGAAGCAAGATGGCGGCTACTCACCTGCTACTCACCTCGGTTCAGAACGATAAGGCCCGGCCACACACGCCAGCAACCCGGCGTACGATTGGTCGAGCTCGAGGTCACTCTGTTGCTAATGAGCGGATAATGAGATGCTAATGAGTGGAATGTTTAAGGTTTTTGGGATACCGCGGGCGCGATTTTAGCCCGCCGAAACGTAAATACGCTTAAAACCGTCTCGGAAGCGTAAGCTTTCTTTGGAGGTAACGCGCGCGTAGGTACGCCCTGTAACTTTCAAGCGCATAGCCTGACAGATGCACACGCGATGACAGATAGACAGAATGACAGACAGATAGACAGAATGACAGACAGATAGACAGATCGACCGATTTATATATATACACTAGCTGAAGTGCCCGGCGGTGCCGAGGCTTTTTCGAGGGCATGTTGTTGTTGGAAGAGAGAGAGAGAGAGCGACTGGGGGGGTAGAGAGAGAGCGACTGGGGGGAAGAGAGAGAGAGACTGGGGGGAAGAGAGAGAGAGACTGGGGGGAAGAGAGAGAGCGCGGGTGGGGGGAAGAGAGGGCGGGGGGGAAGGGAGGGCGGGGGGGGAATGGAGGGCGGGGGGAAAGGGAGGGGGGGGAAGGGAGGGGGGAAAGGGAGGGGGGAGAGAGGGGGAAGGGCGGGGGGAAGGAGGGGGGAGGGGGGGAGGAGGGAGGGGGGAGGAGGGAGGGGGGGAAGGGGGAGGGAAGGCGGGGGCGGGGGGGAGGGGGGAGGGAAGGCGGGGGGAGGGGAGGGGGAGGGAAGGCGGGGGGCGGGGAGGGGGGAGGGAAGGCGGGGGGAGGGGGGGAGGGAAGGCGGAGGGGAGGGGGGGGAGGGGGGGACGGAAGGCGGGGGGGAGGGGAGGGGGAGGGAAGGCGGGGGGCGGGAGGGGGGAGGGAAGGCGGGGGAGGGGGGGAGGGAAGGCGGGGGGGTGGGGGGAAGGAGGGGGGAGGGAGGGAGGGGGGAGGGGGGAGGGAAGGCGGGGGGGAGGGGGGGAGGGAAGGCGGAGGGGAGGGGGGGAGGGAAGGCGGGGGGGGTGGGGGAAGGAGGGGGGAGGGAGGGAGGGGGGAAGGGAGGGAGGGGGGGAGGGAGGAAGGGGGGGAGGGGAGGGGGGAGGGAAGGCGGGGGGAGGGAAGGGAAGGCGGGGGGTAGGGGAGGGGGGAGGGAAGGCGGGGGGAGGGGAGGGGGGGAGGGAAGGCGGGGGGGAGGGTGGGGGCCCCCCCCCCGAGGGTCGCGCCCCCCCCCCCCCCGAGGGTCGCGCCCCCCCCCCCCCCCCGAGGTGAAGACCGCCGATTGCGGCTGTGCGAGACGGCCGGCGGGCCCGGTTGCCAGGGTAACCCTTGACGCTCAGCAAGCCCCGCCCCCCAGCCGAGCCAGAGAGAGACGCCGCATCTCAGCTCCTGCTGCGCGCGCACCCTTTTGTAAGGTAGCGGCGCTGGGCTGAGGCCCGCCCCTCCAGCCTTCGAGTGGGGCCGGGGAGGTGCCTAGCTCGGGCGTGGGTGCGGAGGAGAAGCCGAGGCTTCGAGGCCTACCTGGAAAAACGGGGAAAGGTAGGAAGATTAATGAGATTAGATAAGTTAATTCGTTTCTAAATCATTTTTTTAAAAAACAATATGTGTTTTAAAAGCAACGTTTTTTTTAAAGACGCAGAAAGCGGGAAAAAGAAAGGAAAAGTTTGGAATCAAGATGGCGGCGACTCACCTCGGTTCAGAACGATAAGGCCCGCCCACACACGCACCAATTGGCCCAGCCGCACGCGGCAGCAAGCCGCCGTACGATTGGTCGACCTCGAGGTCACTCTGTCGCTAATGAGCGGATAATGAGATGCTAATGAGCGGAATGTTCAAGGTTTTTGGGATACCGCGGGCGCGATTTTAGCCCGGCCGAAACGTAAATACGCTTAAAACCGTCTCGGAAGCGTAAGCTTTCTTTGGAGGTAACACGCGCGTAGGTATGCCCTGTAACTTTCGAGCGCATAGCCCGCCAGATGCACACGCAATGACAGAATGACAGACCGATTTATTTATATATATAGATAAAAACTCTTACTATCTGTTTTTATATTTTTTGCCAATTTACTTTCATAATCTATCTTCCCTTTCTCAATCAATCTTTTTGTTATTTTTTGCTGTCTTTTAAAGTTTTCCCAATCCTCTATCCTCCCACTAGATTTGGCTACCTTATATGCCCTTGTTTTTAGTCGAATACTATCCTTAATTTTTTTACTTAGCCATGGATGGCTGTCTTTTCTTTTACACCCTTTTCTTCTCAGTGGAATATATATTTTTTGGAAGTTGTAAAATAACTCCTTAAATGTACACCACTGATCATGTATCGTCTTACCCTTTAATCTATTTTCCCAATCCACTCTACTCAATTCCACTCTCATACCTTCATAGTCTCCTTTATTCAAGCTTAGCACGCTTGTTTGAGATCCAACCTTCTCACCCTCTAATTGAATATGGAATTCAACCATGTTATGGTCACTCATTCCAAGGGGTTCTGGACTCCCCCGCCATCGGGAACATCCTTCCTGCATCTAGTCTGTCCAGTCCTGTTAGAATTTTATACGTTTCAATGAGATCCCCTCTCATTCTTCTAAACTCCAGCGAGTACAAGCCCAATCGACCCAATCTCTCCTCATACGTCATTCCTGCCATCCCAGGTATCAGCCTGGTGAATCTTCGCTGCACTCCCTCCATGGCAAGAACATCCTTCCTCAGATAAGGCGACCAAAACTGCACACAATACTCAAGGTGTGGTCTCACCAAGGCCCTGTACAACTGCAGCAAGACATCCTTGTTCCTGTACTCGAACCCTCTCGCTACGAAAGCCAACATACCATTTGCCTTCTTAACCGCCTGCTGCACCTGGATGCTTACCTTCAGCGACTGGTGCACAAGGACACCCAGGTCTCGTTGCACTTCCCCTTCTCCCAATCTATTGCCATTCAGATAATAATCTGCCTTCTTAGTCTTAAATGGCCGACCCCTTATCCTGAGACTGTGACCCCTGGTTCTAGACTCTCCAGCCAGGGGGGAAACAGCCTCTCAGCATCTCCCCTGTCAATCCCCCTCAGAATCTTACATGTTTCAATGAGATCACCTCTCATTCTTCTAAACTCCAGAGAGTATCGGCCCAGTCTACTCAATCTCTCCTCATAGGACAGCACTCCTTGATTCACACTGCGGTTGTTTTTTCCGCTTCCCCCACCCGCCACACCCTGCAGATCATTAACTTATTCGTGGCCGTCATCATGGACAACTTCGATTACCTGACGCGCGATTGGTCCATCCTCGGCCCGCATCACCTGGACGAGTTCAAGAGGATCTGGTCGGAATATGACCCGGAGGCAAAGTAAGATCCCGCGATCGTACCGGGTGGGGCGGAAAAGGGGGGAACCCGCATTCGTACGGCGCCTGTCTCGTCCTCAAGACATCCCAGAGCACTAATTGGCCAATGACGTTCAATTGCTGTGTAAATAAAATTCTCCTCATCTCCCCTCTGGTTCTTTTACCGATTATCTTCAATCTGTGTCCTCTGGTTACCGACCCTCCTGCCACTGGAAACAGTTTCTCCTTATTTACTCCATCAAAAGCCTTCTGATTTTGAACGCCTCTATTAAATCTCCCCTTAACCTTCTCTGCTCTAAGGAGAACAACCCCAGCTTCTCCAGTCTCTCCACATCACTGAAGTCCCTCATCTCTGGTACCATTCTGGTCAATCTCCCCTTAACCCTCTCTGCTCTAAGGAGAACAACCCCAGCTTCTCCAGTCTCTCCACATCGCTGAAGTCCCTCATCTCTGGTACCATTCTGGTCAATCTCCCCTTAACCTTCTCTGCTCTAAGGAGAACAACCCCAGCTTCTCCAGTCTCTCCACGTCACTGAAGTCCCTCATCCCTGGTACCATTCTGGTCAATCTCCCCTTAACCTTCTCTGCTCTAAGGAGAACAATCCCAGCTTCTCCAGTCTCTCCACATCACTGAAGTCCCTCATCTCTGGTACCATTCTGGTCAATCTCCCCTTAACCCTCTCTGCTCTAAGGAGAACAACCCCAGCTTCTCCAGTCTCTCCACATCGCTGAAGTCCCTCATCTCTGGTACCATTCTGGTCAATCTCCCCTTAACCTTCTCTGCTCTAAGGAGAACAATCCCAGCTTCTCCAGACTCTCCACATCACTGAAGTCCCTCATCCCCGGTACCATTCTGGTCAATCTCCCCTTAACCTTCTCTGCTCTAAGGAGAACAATCCCAGCTTCTCCAGTCTCTCCACATCACTGAAGTCCCTCATCCCCGGTACCATTCTGGTCAATCTCCTCTGCACCCTCAGCAAGGCCTTGACGTCCTTCCTAAAGTGCGGTGCCCAGAATTGGACCCAATACTCCAGCTGGGGTCTAACTAGCGTTTTACAAAGGTTTAGCATAACTTCCTTGCTTTTGTACTCCATGATCTGTTTATAAAGTTCTGGATCCTGTACGCCTTTTTAACGATAATCAGCTTGTCCTGCCACCTTCAATAATTGGTGTATACACACCCCCAGGTCTCTCATTTGTTAACGTGTTGTCTGATCTCTCACATGGCAGGGGTCGAATCAAGCATCTGGATGTGGTGACCCTGCTTCGCAGAATCCAGCCACCGTTAGGCTTTGGGAAACTGTGCCCGCACAGAGTGGCCTGCAAGGTAAATGGGAGGGAGGGAGGAGAGGGGAGGGAGGAGAGAGAGGGGAGAGAGAGAGGGGAGAGAGAGAGAGGGAAGAGAGAGAGAGGGAAGGGAGAGAGAGGGAGAGAGAGAGGGGAGGGAGGAGCGAGGGGGAGGGGTTGAGGGAGGGGCGAGGGGGAGGGGTTGAGGGAGGGAGGGGGAGGGGTTGAGGGAGGGGGGAGGGGTTGAGGGAGGGAGGGGGGAGGTAGGGGGGAGGTGTGGAGGGAGGGGGAGGGGTTGAGGTAGGGAGGGGTTGCGGGAGGGGGAGGGGTTGAGAGGGGGGGAGGGGTTGAGGGGGAGGGGTTGCGGGAGGGGGAGGGGTTGAAGGAGCGAGGGGGAGGGGTTGAGGGAGGGGGCGGGGTTGCGGGAGGGGGAGGGGTTGCGGGTGGGGTTGAGGGGCGATCCCTAATACTGTTACTGTTCAGCACAAACTGCCCAGCGGCCCCGGAAACTGCGACAATCTCTCTCTCGTCGCTCAGCGGGTAAACCTTCAGTTCAGTGAGTGGAACGATTCGAAGACGCGCAAGGTCCATGGTTCTATCCTCCCGCCCCTTCACCCTCCCGCTCCACCACCCCCCCACCCCGGTCTGTGCCGAGATAGTTGATTCCTGCTGACAGTTGGCCTCTTTATTTAGGAGGGAGAAAATCCAGCCAGGGTTCCTGCCCCTCGTCCCTGGAAAGCGTATGTGGGTGTGTGTGAGTGTGTGTTTCGTAACCAAATGTGCTGGTCGAGGACAAGATCAGGCTCCAGCACGATGCCTCCCACAGCCAAACAGCTCGCTGGACGTCACCGTGCGGGCTCACCCGCGAGGAGTGTCCCCTTGGAGTGGGGTACCGGAGGGTGGGCCGGCGTTCGTGGAACTGTATCCCCAGAAGACTCGATGCCCCCAGGAGAGGAGGGGCAAGTCACAACTGGCACCTTCATGGTGGTGGGGCGGGGGAAAATGTTGATGTTTTTGGGGGCGAGGTGGGTTGTGCCGTTATGGTACAGTCTTTCTTCCCCCTCCCTCCCCATTTTTCTCTACTCCTGTTCTCCTTGGCCAACTCCACCTGAACACCAGCCAGAAGGCAGGGGGGAAGCGCCTTGATGGCTGAGCAAACTTGCTCCGGTGAGTTTCAGGCCCGCCCACACCCTGAAAGCCCCACGTTCGACCTCTGGCGTCGAACAGGAGGCACAACAGAGGAACAGGAGGAGGCCATTCAGCCCCTCGGGCCTGTTCCGCCATTCAATCAGATCACGGTCGATCTGTATCTTAACTCGCATCTACCCGCCTTAGTTCTGTAACCCTTAATCCCCTTACCCAACAAAAATCTATCAGTCTCAGCCTTGAAAGCTCCAATTGACCCCCAAGCCTCGACAGCTTTTATTGCGAGGGGGTTGGAGTATAAGAGTGAGGAAGTCTTGCTACAATACACAATGAATGGAAAGACCCTAGGCAAGACGGAGGGTCAGAGGGATCTGGGTGTGCAAGTACACAGATCCCTGAAGGCGGCGGAACAGGTGGATAAGGTGGTAAAAAAGGCATATGGGATACTTGCCTTCATTAGCCGAGGCATTGAATATAAGAGCAAGGAGGTTATGATGGAGCTGTATAAAACACTGGTTAGGCCACAGCTGGAATACTGTGTGCAGTTCTGGTCGCCACACTACAGGAAGGATGTGAACGCTTTGGAGAGGGTGCAGAGGAGATTCACCAGGATGTTACCAGGGCTGTAGCGCTTCAGCTATGAAGAGAGACTGGGCAGATTGGGTTTGTTTTCCTTGGAGCAGAGGAGGCTGAGGGGGGACATGATTGAGGTGTACAAAATTATGAGGGGCATAGATAGGATGGATGCTGAGGAGCTTTTTCCCTTAGTAGAAGGGTCAATAACTAGGGGGCATAGATTCAAGGTAAAGGGCGGGAGGTTTAGAGGGGATTTGAGAAAGAACTTTTTCACCCAGAGGGTGGTTGGAATCTGGAACTCACTGCCTGAAAGGGTTGTGGAGGCAGGAACCCTCACAACATTTAAGAAGCATTTGGATGAGCACTTGAAATGCCATAGCATACAAGGCTACGGACCAAATGCTGGAATATGGGATTAGATTAGACAGGGCTTGATGGCCGGCGCGGACACGATGGGCCGAAGGGCCTCTATCCGTGCTGTAAAACTCTATGACTCTAATTGTACAGGGCCTTGGCGAGACCACACCTGGAGTACTGTGCACAGTTTTGGTCTCCTTTTCTAAGGAAGGATATACTTGCCTTGGAGGCGGTGCAACGAAGGTTCACCAGATTGATTCCTGGGATGAGAGGGCTGTCCTATGATGAGAGATTGTGTAGAATGGGCCGATACTCTCTGGAGTCTAGAAGAATGAGAGGCGATCTCATTGAAACATATCAGATTCTGAGGGGGGATTGACAGGGTAGATAAGAACATAAGAAGTAGGAGCAGGAGTAGGCCATACGGCCCCTCGGGCCTGCTCCGCCATTCAATAGGATCATGGCTGATCCGAACCTAGACTCATGTCCACTTCCCTGCCCGCTCCCCGTAACCCCTAATTCCCTTATCTGCTAGGAAACTGTCTATCTCCGTTTTAAATTTATTTAATGTCGCAGCTTCCACAGCTCTCTGAGGCAGCAAATTCCATAGATTTACTACCCTCGGAGTGAAGAAGTTTCTCCTCATCTCAGTTTTGAAAGGGCAGCCCCTTATTCTAAGATTATGCCCCCTAGTTCTAGTCTCACCCTCACCGCATCCACCCGATCAAGCCCCCTCATAATCTTATATGTTTCGATAAGATCGCCCCTCATTCTTCTGAACTCCAATGAGTAGAGTCCCACCCTACTCAACCTTTCCTCATACGTCAACCCCCTCATCTCCGGAATCAACCGAGTGAACCTTCTCTGAACTGCCTCGAGAGCAAGTATATCTTTTCTTAAATATGGAAACCAAAACTGCACGCTGTATTCCAGGTGTGGCCTCACCAATACCCTGTATAACTGCAGCAAGACTTCCCTGCTTTTATACTCCATCCCCCTTGCAATAAAAGCCAAGATTCCATTGGCCTTCCTGATCACCTGCTGTACCTGCATACTAACCTTCTGTGTTTCATGCACCAGGACCCCCAGATTTGTACTGTAGCACTTTGCAGTTTCTCTCCATTTAGATAATAACTTGCTCTTTGATTTGTTCTGCCAAAGTGTATAACCTCACACTTTCCAACATTATATTCCATCTGCCAAATTTTTGCCCACTCACTTAGCCTGTCTATGTCCTTTTGCACCCCCTCCGACCCCCCGCAGACCCACTGCTCGCCTCGCTGACCCTGGCGGGGTTTCTTTTTGGGGGGGAGAGTTCCAGATTTCCACCAGCCTTTGTGTGAAGAAGTGCTTCCTGACATCACCCCTGAACGGCCTGGCTCTAATTTGAAGGTTCTGCCCCCCTTGTTCTGGACTCCCCCCCCACCAGAGGAAATAGTTTCTCTCTCGATCGACCTGATCGAATCCTTTAATCATCTCAAACACCTCGATCAGATCACCCCTTAATCTTCGACACTGGAGGGAACACAAGCCCAGTCTGTGCAACCTGATCTCGGAATTTAACCCTTTTAGCCCCCCCGGGTATCGTTCTGGTGAATCTATGCTGCCCCCCCACCTCCGAGGCCGAGATATCCTTCCCGAGGTGCGGGGCCCCAGAACTGAACCCGGTTACCCCAGATGGGGAACTGACCAGAGCTTTATAGAACGATAACATAAGTTCCGCCCCCTTTTGCAGGTGAGATATACACTGAGATAAGCCCCCAGTGTGTCAATCAGAAATGGGAATGGTAGCGTCGTGGTAATGTCACTGGGCTAGTAATCCTGGACCTGATGATCCAGAGGTGCGACTTCAAATCCCGCCACGGATTATTCAGTTAATTAAATAAATCTGGAATAAAAAGCTAGCATCAGTAATGGTAACCATGAAACTATCGGATTCTCGTAAAAACCCATCTGGTTCACTGATGTCCTTCAGGGAAGGAAATCTACCGCCCTTACCTGGTCTGGCCGATATGTGACTCCAGAGTCACAGCAATGTGGTTGACTTTGAACTGCGCCTCAGAAATGGCCGAGCGAATCACTCAGTTGTAACAAACTGCTGTGACTGCAGCGATTCAAGAAGGCGGCTCACCACCACTTTCTCGAGGGCAATTAGGGATGGGCAATAAATGCCGGGCCTTAAAACGAATAATAAAAAAAAAACATGCACTCGGGCCTTGGAACCATAGAATGATACGGCACAGAAGGTTGCCTGTGCCCGCGGGTCAAAGGTTGTCGACGGAGGAGCAGTACAAAAAAAGCACACAGCATGCCTGGGCAACGCAGTGCGGTTTATCGCGGCGTTGTGACGGGCTAACGGATCGTTGGGAGTGGGGAATGAGGTGCCCAACACTTCTGTTCACTGAGGAGGTCCCTTTAACTTGACGTGCGGGGTTTTTTTTGTGCCGTAGAGGCTGGTGGCAATAAACATGCCGCTGAACAGTGATGGGACCGTCTCGTTCAACGCCACCCTATTCGCTTTGGTCAGGACCGCGCTGAAGATTAAAACTGAAGGTAGTTCGTTGCATTGAATTCATACATCCCTCCCTATCTCTGTAACCTCCTCCTGCCCTACAACCCTCCCTATCTCTGTAACCTCCTCCTGCCCTACAACCCTCCGAGATCTCTGTAACCCCCTCCAGCCCTATAAACTCCCCCGAGATCTCTAACCTCCTCCAGCCCTACAAACCCTTCGAGATCTCTGTAACCTCCTCCAGCCCTAGAGCCCTCCGAGATCTCTGTAACTTCCTCCAGCCCCTACAACCCTCCCTATCTCTGTAACCTTCTCCAGCCCCTACAACCCTCCGAGATCTCTGTAACCTCCTCCTGCTCTACAAACCCTCCGAGATCTCTAACCTCCTCCAGCCCTACAGCCCTCCGAGATCTCTGTAACCTCCTCCAGCCCCTACAACCCTCCGAGATCTCTGTAACCTCCTCCTGCCCTACAAACCCTCCGAGATCTCTAACCTCCTCCAGCCCTACAGCCCTCCGAGATCTCTATAACCTCCTCCTGCCCGACAACCCTCCGAGATCTCTGTAACCTTCTCCAGCCCTACAAACCCTCTAAGATCTCTGTAACCTCCTCCTGCCCTACAACCCTCCGAGATTTATGGGCTTCATGAACAGAGGTATAGAGTACAAAAGCAAGGAAGTTATGATGAACCTTTATAAAACACCAGTTCGTCCTCAACTGGAGTATTGTGTCCAATTCTGGGCACCGCACTTCAGGAAGGATGTGAAGGCTGTGGAGAGGGTGCAGAGGAGATTGACCAGAATGGTACCAGGGATGAGGGACTTCCCCATGACAGTGCGGCGCTCCCTCAGTACTGGCCCTTTGACAGTGCGGCGCTCCCCCAGTACTGGCCCTCCGACAGTGCGGTGCTCCCCCAGTACCACCCCTCCGACAGTGCGGTGCTCCCTCAGTAACGCCCCTCCGACAGTGCCGCGCTCCCTCAGTACTGCCCCTCCGACAGTGCGATGCTCCCTCATTACCGCCCCTCCGACAGTCCCGCGCTCCCTCAGTACCGCCCCTCCGACAGTGCGGTGCTCCCTCAGTACTGCTCCTCCAACAGTGCGGCGCTCCCTCAGTACTGCCCCTCCGACAGTGCGGCGCTCCCTCAGTACTGCCCCTCCGACAGTGCAGCGTTCCCTCAGTACCGCCCCTCCGACAGTGCGGCGCTCCCTCAGTACCGCCCCTCCGAGAGTGGGGCCCTCCGACAGTACGGCGCTCCCTCAGTACCGCCCCTCCGACAGTGCGGGGCTCCCTCAGTACCGCCCCTCCGACAGTGCGGCGCTCCCTCAGTACCGCCCCTCCGACAGTGCGGCGCTCCCTCAGTACCGCCCCTCCGACAGTGCGGCGCTCCCTCAGTACCGCCCCTCCAACAGTGCGGCGCTCCCTCAGTACCGCCCCTCCGACAGTGCGGCGCTCCCTCAGCACTGGCACCGGGGGAGTGTCGGGCCTGGATTATGGTGCTCTAGTCTCTGGAGTGGGGGCTCGAACCCACGACCCTCTGACTGTCTAAGTGGACCGGAAGCCTGGTGGTGTACAGGGTCTGGTTTCCCACGTGGAGAGCGGGCGGGCAAGGATCCGGAGGGTGGGTGGGGCCTGGGTTGACCACTGGGTGGGTCAGCGATACCGAGGAGAGGATTGGGCGGGGGGAACAATTTTGAAACTGAAGACAGATTCCTCCGTTTAAGAAAAGGATGCAGCGATTGTCTTTGGAACAGGCAGAATGCGGAGAATTATCTATCTGTTATTGGCGTCCTTTACTGTGACCTCCAGTGATACTTCTGCGTGTGGTTTAGGTAATCTGGAGCAGGCGAATTTGGAGCTCAGGGCCGTGATCAAGAAGATCTGGAAACGGACCAAGCCCAAGATTCTGGATGAGGTTATTCCACCATGTGAAGGTCAGCAACTAAATCACTGCCGGAGAGAGACCATCGACATCAGGGACCCCTTTTATAGAGGGAGTCTCCCCATCAGGGACCCCTTTTATAGAGGGAGTCTCCCCATCAGGGACCCCTTTTATAGAGGGAGTCTCCCCATCAGGGACCCCTTTTATAGAGGGAGTCTCCCCATCAGGGACCCCTTTTATAGAGGGAGTCTCCCCATCAGGGACCCCTTTTATAGAGGGAGTCTCCCCATCAGGGACCCCTTTTATAGAGGGAGTCTCCCCATCAGAGACCCCTTTTATAGAGGGAGTCTCTCCATCAGGGACCCCTTTTATAGAGGGAGTCTCCCCATCAGGGACCCCTTTTATAGAGGGAGTCTCCCCATCAGGAACCCCTTTTATAGAGGGAGTCTCCCCATCAGGAACCCCTTTTATAGAGGGAGTCTCCCCATCAGGGACCCCTTTTATAGAGGGAGTCTCTCCATCAGACCCCTTTTATAGAGGGAGTCTCCCCATCAGGAACCCCTTTATAGAGGGAGTCTCTCCATCAGGGACCCCTTTTATAGAGGGAGTCTCCCCATCAGGGACCCCTTTTATAGAGGGAGTCTCCCCATCAGGGACCCCTTTATAGAGGGAGTCTCCCCATCAGACCCCTTTTATAGAGGGAGTCTCCCCATCAGGGACCCCTTTATAGAGGGAGTCTCCCCATCAGACCCCTTTTATAGAGGGAGTCTCCCCATCAGGGACCCCTTTATAGAGGGAGTCTCCCCATTAGGGACCCCTTTTATAGAGGGAGTCTCCCCATCAGGGACCCCTTTATAGAGGGAGTCTCCCCATCAGACCCCTTTTATAGAGGGAGTCTCCCCATCAGGGACCCCTTTTATAGAGGGAGTCTCCCCATCAGAGACCCCTTTTATAGAGGGAGTCTCCCCATCAGGGACCCCTTTTATAGAGGGAGTCTCCCCATCAGGGACCCCTTTTATAGAGGGAGTCTCCCCATCAGGGACCCCTTTTATAGAGGGAGTCTCCCCATCAGGAACCCCTTTTATAGAGGGAGTCTCCCCATCAGGGACCCCTTTTATAGAGGGAGTCTCCCCATCAGGGACCCCTTTTATAGAGGGAGTCTCCCCATCAGGAACCCCTTTTATAGAGAGAGTCTCCCCATCAGGGACCCCTTTTATAGAGGGAGTCTCCCCATCAGACCCCTTTTATAGAGGGAGTCTCCCCATCAGGGACCCCTTTTATAGAGGGAGTCTCCCCATCAGGAACCCCTTTTATAGAGGGAGTCTCCCCATCAGGGACCCCTTTTATAGAGAGAGTCTCCCCATCAGGGACCCCTTTTATAGAGGGAGTCTCCCCATCAGGGACCCCTTTTATAGAGGGAGTCTCTCCATCAGGGACCCCTTTTATAGAGAGAGTCTCCCCATCAGGGACCCCTTTTATAGAGGGAGTCTCCCCATCAGGGACCCCTTTTATAGAGAGAGTCTCCCCATCAGGGGCCCCTTTTATAGAGGGAGTCTCCCCATCAGGGACCCCTTTTATAGAGGGAGTCTCCCCATCAGGGACCCCTTTTATAGAGGGAGTCCCCCCATCAGGAACCCCTTTTATAGAGGGAGTCTCCCCATCAGGGACCCCTTTTATAGAGGGAGTCTCCCCATCAGACCCCTTTTATAGAGGGAGTCTCCCCATCAGGGACCCCTTTTATAGAGGGAGTCTTCCCATCAGGAACCCCTTTTATAGAGGGAGTCTCCCCATCAGGGACCCCTTTTATAGAGGGAGTCTCCCCATCAGACCCCTTTTATAGAGGGAGTCTCCCCATCAGGAACCCCTTTTATAGAGGGAGTCCCCCCATCAGGAACCCCTTTTATAGAGGGAGTCTCCCCATCAGGAACCCCTTTTATAGAGGGAGTCTCCCCATCAGACCCCTTTTATAGAGGGAGTCTCCCCATCAGGGACCCCTTTTATAGAGGGAGTCTCCCCATCAGTGACCCCTTTTATAGAGGGAGTCTCCCCATCAGACCCCTTTTATCGAGGGAGTCTCCCCATCAGGGACCCCTTTTATAGAGGGAGTCTCCCCATCAGGGACCCCTTTTATAGAGGGAGTCTCCCCATCAGGAACCCCTTTTATAGAGGGAGTCTCCCCATCAGGAACCCCTTTTATAGAGGGAGTCTCCCCATCAGGAACCCCTTTTATAGAGGGAGTCTCCCCATCAGGGACCCTTTTATAGAGGGAGTCTCCCCATCAGGGACCCTTTTATAGAGGGAGTCTCCCCATCAGAGACCCCTTTTATAGAGGGAGTCTCCCCATCAGGAACCCCTTTTATAGAGGGAGTCTCCCCATCAGGGACCCTTTTATAGAGGGAGTCTCCCCATCAGAGACCCCTTTTATAGAGGGAGTCTCCCCATCAGGGACCCCTTTTATAGAGGGAGTCTCCCCATCAGTGACCCCTTTTATAGAGGGAGTCTCCCCATCAGACCCCTTTTATCGAGGGAGTCTCCCCATCAGGGACCCCTTTTATAGAGGGAGTCTCCCCATCAGGGACCCCTTTTATAGAGGGAGTCTCCCCATCAGGAACCCCTTTTATAGAGGGAGTCTCCCCATCAGGAACCCCTTTTATAGAGGGAGTCTCCCCATCAGGAACCCCTTTTATAGAGGGAGTCTCCCCATCAGGGACCCTTTTATAGAGGGAGTCTCCCCATCAGGGACCCCTTTTATAGAGGGAGTCTCCCCATCAGGGACCCTTTTATAGAGGGAGTCTCCCCATCAGGGACCCTTTTATAGAGGGAGTCTCCCCATCAGAGACCCCTTTTATAGAGGGAGTCTCCCCATCAGGAACCCCTTTTATAGAGGGAGTCTCCCCATCAGGGACCCTTTTATAGAGGGAGTCTCCCCATCAGAGACCCCTTTTATAGAGGGAGTCTCCCCATCAGACCCCTTTTATAGAGGGAGTCTCCCCATCAGACCCCTTTTATAGAGGGAGTCTCCCCATCAGGGACCCCTTTTATAGAGGGAGTCTCCCCATCAGAGACCCCTTTTATAGAGGGAGTCTCCCCATCAGGGACCCCTTTTATAGAGGGAGTCTCCCCATCAGAGACCCCTTTTATAGAGGGAGTCTCCCCATCAGGGACCCCTTTTATAGAGGGAGTCTCCCCATCAGAGACCCCTTTTATAGAGGGAGTCTCCCCATCAGGGACCCTTTTATAGAGGGAGTCTCCCCATCAGGGACCCCTTTTATAGAGGGAGTCTCCCCATCAGGGACCCCTTTTATAGAGGGAGTCTCCCCATCAGAGACCCCTTTTATAGAGGTAGTCTCCCCATCAGAGACCCCTTTTATAGAGGTAGTCTCCCCATCAGGGACCCCTTTTATAGAGGGAGTCTCCCCATCAGAGACCCCTTTTATAGAGGGAGTCTCCCCATCAGGGACCCCTTTTATAGAGGGAGTCTCCCCATCAGGGACCCCTTTTATAGAGGGAGTCTCCCCATCAGGGACCCCTTTTATAGAGGGAGTATATCTATCTGTCTGTCTCCCTCCCTCTGTCTCTCTCTCTCCCTCTCTCTTTCTGACTCTCTGTCTCTCAATTCAATTCAATTCAATTCAATTCAGATCGCTTTATTGGCATGATGACAAGTTACATCTTATGTTGCCAAAGCATCGAAAAACATTCATGGTTGTACACAAAAATACAGATCTATCCATACAGTGTCTAAACAGATATATCCCTGAGTGTATAAATATACATTCATATAATTTATATATACTCTTTTCTTATATTTAGTGGTTGTCCCTCTGTTTATGGCAAGCTGTAACATAGTGTGCCGCTAGTGTTACACAGTTTCTCTTCCCCTAGTAGGTATGGGAGTTTTTGGTCATCATTCAAATTTCTGAATTCCGGGCATATTTTTGTGAATTTTGGGTCGAAATTCTCCCTGATGCCCTGATATTTTCCACAAGCTGTGAGGAAGTGCATCTCTGTCTCCACCACTCCCTGACTGCAGTGAGAGCATATCCTGTCCTCTCTTGGTAGCCGGGTCTGCCTGTGTCTACCTTTTTCGATCGCCAGGCTATGTTCACTAAGTCTGTACATTGTCAAGGTTTTTCTCAGTTTGCTATCCTTTACCATGGTCAGGTAATCAGCCATGTTGTTCTGTCTGTCTCTCTCTCTCTCTGTCTCTCTCTCTCTCTGTCTCTCTCTCTCTGTCTCTGTCTCTGTCTCTCTCTGTCTCTCTCTCTCTCTCTCTCTCTCTCTCTCTGACTCTGTCTCCCACTGACTCGTCTCTCGCTCGCTCCGATCCACAGACGAGGAGGTGACGGTCGGCAAGTTTTACGCTACCTTCCTGATCCAGGACTACTTCAGGAAGTTCAGGAAGCGGAAGGAGAATGGCCTGTTTAGCCAACCCGAGATCTGCAACTCCACAACGTTACAGGTGAGCCTGGGGGCTGGGTCAGCGCGCCGCAAACTGCCCACAGTCCCAACACCCTGGGTGGAAGCTCTTCTTGAGTTCTGCCTCCCCTTTAAGAACGATAGCGGGTCGGGGGGAGCATTGGCCTGTTGGTCTGAGGGGGAACAGGGGGGATTGGACTATGACACCTTGGCTTGGGTGTCGGCCGTGGCTCAGTGGGTCTCCCTCTCTCCTCGGAGTCAGAAGGTCGTGGGTTCGAGCCCCCCACTCCAGAGACTCGAGCCCCGTAATCCAGGCCCGACACTCCCCCGGAGCCAGTACTGAGGGAGCGCCGCACTGTCGGAGGGGCGGTACTGAGGGAGCGCCGCACTGTCGGAGGGGCGGTACTGAGGGAGCGCCGCACTGTCGGAGGGGCGGTACTGAGGGAGCGCCGCACTGTCGGAGGGGCGGTACTGAGGGAGTGTCGCAGGGGCGGTACTGAGGGAGCGCCGCACTGTCGGAGGGGCGGTACTGAGGGAGCGCCGCACTGTCGGAGGGGCGGTACTGAGGGAGCGCCGCACTGTCGGAGGGGCGGTACTGAGGGAGCGCCGCACTGTCGGAGGGGCGGTACTGAGGGAGCGCCGCACTGTCGGAGGGGCGGTACTGAGGGAGCGCCGCACTGTCGGAGGGGCGGTACTGAGGGAGCGCCGCACTGTCGGAGGGGCGGTACTGAGGGAGCGCCGCACTGTCGGAGGGGCGGTACTGAGGGAGCGCCGCACTGTCGGAGGGGCGGTACTGAGGGAGTGTCGCAGGGGCGGTACTGAGGGAGCGCCGCACTGTCGGAGGGGCGGTACTGAGGGAGCGCCGCACTGTCGGAGGGGCGGTACTGAGGGAGCGCCGCACTGTCGGAGGGGCGGTACTGAGGGAGCGCCGCACTGTCGGAGGGGCGGTACTGAGGGAGCGCCGCACTGTCGGAGGGGCGGTACTGAGGGAGCGCCGCACTGTCGGAGGGGCGGTACTGAGGGAGCGCCGCACTGTCGGAGGGGCGGTACTGAGGGAGCGCCGCACTGTCGGAGGGGCGGTACTGAGGGAGCGCCGCACTGTCGGAGGGGCGGTACTGAGGGAGCGCCGCACTGTCGGAGGGGCGGTACTGAGGGAGCGCCGCACTGTCGGAGGGGCGGTACTGAGGGAGCGCCGCACTGTCGGAGGGGCGGTACTGAGGGAGCGCCGCACTGTCGGAGGGGCGGTACTGAGGGAGCGCCGCACTGTCGGAGGGGCGGTACTGAGGGAACGCCGCTCTGTCGGAGGGGCGGTACTGAGGGAGCGCCGCACTGTCGGAGGGGCGGTACTGAGGGAGCGCCGCACTGTCGGAGGGGCGGTACTGAGGGAGCGCCGCACTGTCGGAGGGGCAGTACTGAGGGAGCGCCGCACTGTCGGAGGGGCGGTACTGAGGGAGCACCGCACTGTCGGAGGGGCAGTACTGAGGGAGCGCCGCACTGTCGGAGGGGCGGTACTGAGGGAGCGCCGCACTGTCGGAGGGGCAGTACTGAGGGAGCGCCGCACTGTCGGAGGGGCGGTACTGAAGGAGCGCCGCACTGTCGGAGGGGGAGTACTGAGGGAGCGCCGCACTGTCGGAGGGGCGGTACTGAGGGAGCGCCGCACTGTCGGAGGGGCTGTATTGAGGGAGCGCCGCACTGTCGGAGGGGCTGTACTGAGGGAGCGCCGCACTATCGGAGGGGCCGTCTTTCGGGATGAGACGTTAAACCCGAGGCCCCCGTCTGCCCTCTCAGGTGGATGTAAAAGATCCCACAGCCACTATTGGAAGAAGAGCAGGGGGGAGTTCTCCCCGGTGTCCTGGGGCCAATATTTATCCCTCAACCAACATCACTAAAAACAGATGATCTGGTCATTTATCACATTGCTGTTTGTGGGATCCTGCACGCAAAGATATAGGCCTAGAAATTCGGTAGGCTTAGCGCCGCTTTTGAGGCGCTAGAGGGCCTAGCGCCGGAGTTATGGCCAGTTTGGAAATTGAGTGGGTCCCTAAATCGGCGTTAGGCCGTTAGCGCTGCGCCGGCACCGATGACGTCATCGGTGTGCGCAGCGTCCCGGTTGCCATGGTAACCCGCCCGAACTCCGAAATTGACTTGCGGCCGCCTCGCCCGTGGCAGCCGCAAGCAACGTTCTGGCAGAGGTGCCTTACTGGACTTTGCGCCGGCGCATTAAGGGACCCGCGGCGGCCGGCCGCTTTCCCGCCGGGCTCATTTTTACAATGATTTTCGCGGGCCGCGGCCGGGTGCAGGCAGCTCCTCCTTAAGGGAAGGAGGAGGCCTGCACTTCCCGAACCTGCCGCACCGCAGCGGGCGCCGCAATTCAGCGCGTAGCGCCAGTTTTCAGGCGCAAACAGCTTTCAGCAGCGCCGGCAGCCGTTTGGGCGCAGAACTAGTGAATTTTTGGCCCGCCCAGCGCGACTTAGCTCCGGCACTAACTTCCGGCGCTAAAGCCGTCGCTGCGCCAAAACCCAATTTCTAGGCCATAGAAAGTTTCCTTCAGAATGATCTTAAACAGTTCAATTAATCTGCAAGACTTTCGGAGAACACAATCTTAGATAGAGTTTCCATTTGTACGTGATATCATTCCTAAGCAGTGCACAGAGCTTATTGTTCAAGTGCAGAGTTTAGCTTTATACCTCCATTAAATTAGCAGAGGGGAAGTTGAAACAAGAAGGTTAAACATATTTGTATAACAACCTCCACAGCAGCAGTTTCTAGCCTTTATTTTGTAAGTCAGTGCAACACGACTAAGGTTATTAAGGAAGTTATTGCTAAACCTTTATAAATCACTGGTTAGGCCCCAGCTGGAGTATTGTGTCCAATTCTGGGCACCGCACTTTAGGAAGGACGTCAAGGCCTTGCTGAGGGTGCAGAGGAGATTGACCAGAATGGTACCAGGGATGAGGGACTTCAGTGATGTGGAGAGACTGGAGAAGCTGGGGTTGTTCTCCTTAGAGCAGAGAAGGTTAAGGGGAGATTGACCAGAATGGTACCAGGGATGAGGGACTTCAGTGATGTGGAGAGACTGGAGAAGCTGGGGTTGTTCTCCTTAGAGCAGAGAAGGTTAAGGGGAGATTGACCAGAATGGTACCAGGGATGAGGGACTTCAGTGATGTGGAGAGACTGGAGAAGCTGGGATTGTTCTACTTAGAGCAGTGAAGGTTAAGGGGAGATTGACCAGAATGGTACCAGGGATGAGGGACTTCAGTGATGCGGAGAGACTGGAGAAGCTGGGGTTGTTCTCCTTAGAGCAGAGAAGGTTAAGGGGAGATTGACCAGAATGGTACCGGGGATGAGGGACTTCAGTGATGTGGAGAGACTGGAGAAGCTGGGATTGTTCTACTTAGAGCAGAGAAGGTTAAGGGGAGATTTAATAGAGGTGTTCAAAATCATGAGGGGTTTTGATAGAGTAAATAAGGAGAAACTGTTTCCAGTGACAGGAGGGTCGGTAACCAGAGGACACAGATTGAAGATAATCGGTAAAAGAACCAGAGGGGAGATGAGGAGAATGTTTTTATGCAGCGAGTTGTTGTGATCTGGAATGCGCTGCCTGAAAGGGCGGTGGGAGCAGATTCAATAGTAACTTTCAAAAGGGGAATTGGAGAAATACTTGAAGGGGAAAAATGTGCCGGGCTGTGGGGAAAGAGCAGGGGGGAGTGGGACTAATTGGAGAGCTCGTTCAAAGAGCCGGCACAGGCACGGTGGGCCGAATGGCCTCCTCCTGTGCAGTAAGATTCTACCAATCTACAGTTTATCGTTCAGGTGAGTTTTTTTTCTGTCACAACAGGCGGGACTGCGGACTCTGCAGGACATCGGCCCGGTGATACGTCGGGCAATCTCGTGCGACCTTCAGGAAGAGCTGGAAGATGAGGGAGGGCGTGAGGAGGATGTCCCTTACCAGGTCAGTTGAGCCAGCAGCAGATTTGGCGCAACAACAGCAGCCTTGCCTTTATCCAGCGCCTCTGACGTACCAAAACGACCCAAGGCGCTTGACGGGAAACGTGAGCGGTCAAAATTTGAGCCACATAGAGAGAGATATCGGGGACAGGCGACCAAAAGCTGGGTCAAAGAAGCAGGTTTTAAGGAGCGTCTTAAAAGGAGGAGAGGCACAGAGAGGTTTAGGGAGGGAATTCCAAAGTTCGGGGGCCCTGGCGCGGTCGCCAATAGTTGAGCGATGGAATTCGGGGGGATGCGCGAGAGGCCAGAATTGGAGGAGCGCGGAGATCTCGGAGGGTTGTAGGGGCTGGAGGAGGTTACAGAGATAGGGAGGAGGGGGGAGAGGAGGCCGCGGACGGATTTATAGAGAAGGATGAGGATTTTAAAATGCATTGGGCCCCAATAAAAAGAAAGAGCTCGCATTTCTCCAGCGCCTATCACCACCTCAGGATGTACCAAAGCGCTTCACAGCCAATGACGTACTTGTTTTGAAGTGTGGTCACTGTTGTAATGTAACGCCCTCGGCCTTCAGTAACTTCTTTCCCCAGAGAGTGGTGAGAATGTGGAACTCCCTACCACAGGGAGTGGTCGAGGTGAATAGCGTGGATGCGTTTAAGGGGGAAGCTGGATAAACACATGAGGGAGAAAGGAATAGAAGGATATGGTGATGGGGTGAGATGAAGAGGGGGCGGGAGGAGGCTGGTGTGGAGCAGAAACACCGGCACGGAGCAGAGGGGCCGAATGGCCTGTTTCTGGGTGTACAGACGATTTAATTCAAGCACAGCTGATCTGTACCTCAACCATATTTCTGCATTTTTTTTTACTAATGTAGATGGTCGTCTGAGCTTGGGGCTGAGGGACAGTGTAGAGGGAGCTTTACTCTGTATCTAACCCCGTGCTGTACCTGCCCTGGGAGTGTTTGATGGACAGTGTAGAGGGAGCTTTACTCTGTATCTAACCCCGTGCTGTACCTGCCCTGGGAGTGTTTGATGGACAGTGTAGCGGGAGCTTTACTCTGTATCTAACCCGTGCTGTACCTGCCCTGGGAGTGTTTGATGGGGACAGTGTAGAGGGAGCTTTACTCTGTATCTGACCCCGTGCTGTACCTGCCCTGGGAGTGTTTGATGGGACAGTGTAGAGGGAGCTTTACTCTGTATCTAACCCATGCTGTACCTGCCCTGGGAGTGTTTGATGGGACAGTGTAGAGGGAGCTTTACTCTGTATCTAACCCGTGCTGTACCTGCCCTGGGAGTGTTTGATGGGGACAGTGTAGAGGGAGCTTTACTCTCTATCTAACCCGTGCTGTACCTGCCCTGGGAGTGTTTGATGGGACAGTGTAGAGGGAGCTTTACTTTGTATCTAACTCGTGCTGTACCTGCCCTGGGAGTGTTTGATGGGGACAGTGTAGAGGGAGCTTTACTCTGTATCTAATCCGTGCTGTACCTGCCCTGGGAGTGTTTGATGGGGACAGTGTAGAGGGAGCTTTACTCTGTATTTAACCCGTGCTGTACCTGCCCTGGGAGTGTTTGATGGGACAGTGTAGAGGGAGCTTTACTCTGTATCTAACTCGTGCTGTACCTGCCCTGGGAGTGTTTGATGGGGACAGTGTAGAGGGAGCTTTACTCTGTATTTAACCCGTGCTGTACCTGCCCTGGGAGTGTTTGATGGGGACAGTGTCGAGGGAGCTTTACTCTGTATCTAACCCGTGCTGTACCTGCCCTGGGAGTGTTTGATGGGACAGTGTAGAGGGAGCTTTACTCTGTATTTAACCCGTGCTGTACCTGCCCTGGGAGTGTTTGATGGGGACAGTGTAGAGGGAGCTTTACTCTGTATCTAACCCGTGCTGTACCTGCCCTGGGAGTGTTTGATGGGACAGTGTAGAGGGAGCTTTACTCTGCATCTAACCCGTGCTGTACCTGCCCTTTGATGAATCTGTGTTGACCTCCCCAGAATTCGGAGAGACGAGGCTCGAAGACCTCCGTTGGTTCTGTCCACTCTGTCATCAGCGTGACCGGCAGTGACTCCGCCCAGGACCCCAGCGCCAGGAGGGTGGCCAATGGGTCGGTGCACCGCGGCCAGAGCGTGCGAGCGAGCAGCCAGGAAGATCCTGGCGATACCCGCCCACCGAGCCCAGAGAGGAAGTCCAGTAACGCCAGGTAACGGCCTCGGCTCACAGAGCGTCCCGCGTCCCCACCCCTTCCCTGGCTCCGACACCCCGTTGCCACCAATACCACATCCAAGTGCCCAGTTCTTCATCTGTGGGGCTGGACCCTGGGGCAGTTCGATCATGGGAGGCGTCACAACCTCCCGACAGTCCTACCCTCGTGGGGAGAAGGTGGGTGGGTGGGGTTGAGGGATATGGGGAGAAGGTGGGTGGGTGGGGTTGAGGGATATGGAGCGTAGGTGGGGCTGAGGGTTGCTGTTTTCAAGATTCTTCTCTTCCAGTGTGGCTAGGAGAGATTCCAAGGGCGAAGTCTACTCACCAGCTGTTAGGAAAGAGGAGCCGGTGTCGGCGGAGGAATACATTGAGGACTATTTATCTGGCGAGCAAGGATACTACAGCAAGGATGAGGACAACGAAAGTGAGACCTCGAGAGACAGGTAGGAGCGGCTCTGACACCGAACACTTCACCTGAGAGGACAGACCCCCCCGTTTAACCTCGGGTTTAACGTCTCATCCGAAAGATGGCACCTCCGACAGTGCGGCGCTCCCTCAGTACTGCCCCTCCGACAGTGCGGCGCTCCCTCAGTACCGCCCCTCCGATGGTGCGGCACTCCCTCAGTACTGCCCCTTCGACAGTGCGGCGCTCCCTCAGTACCGCCTCTCCGACAGTGCGGCGCTCCCTCAGTACTGCCCCTCCGACAGTGCGGCGCTCCCTCAGTACCGCCCCTCCGATGGTGCGGCACTCCCTCAGTACCGCCTCTCCGACAGTGCGGCGCTCCCTCAGTACTGCCCCTCCGACAGTGCGGCGCTCCCTCAGTACCGCCCCTCCGACAGTGCGGCACTCCCTCAGTACTGCCCCTCCGACAGTGCGGCGCTCCCTCAGTACCGCCTCTCCGACAGTGCGGCGCTCCCTCAGTACTGCCCCTCCGACAGTGCGGCGCTCCCTCAGTACCGCCCCTCCGACAGTGCGGCACTCCCTCAGTACCGCCCATCCGACAGTGCGGCGTTCCCTCAGTACCGCCCCTCCGACAATGCGGCACTCCCTCAGTACTGCCCCTCCGACAGTGCGGCGCTCCCTCAGTACTACCCCTCCGATGGTGCGGCACTCCCTCAGTACTGCCCCTTCGACATTGCGGCGCTCCCTCAGTAACACCCCTCCGACAGTGCGGCGCTCCCTCAGTACCGCCCCTCCGACAGTGCGGCTCTCCCTCAGTACCGCCCCTCCGACAGTGCGGCACTCCCTCAGTACCGCCCCTCCGACAGTGCGGCGCTCCCTCAGTACCGCCCCTCCGACAGTGCGGCGCTCCCTCAGTACCGCCCCTCCGACAGTGCGGCGCTCCCTCAGTACCGCCCCTCCGACAGTGCGGCGCTCCCTCAGTACCGCCCCTCCGACAGTGCGGCGCTCCCTCAGTACCGCCCCTCCGACAGTGCGGCGCTCCCTCAGTACCGCCCCTCCGACAGTGCGGCGCTCCCTCAGTACCGCCCCTCCGACAGTGTGGCGCTCCCTCAGCACTGCCCCTCCGACAGTGCGGCGCTCCCTCAGTACCGCCCCTCCGACAGTGCGGCGCTCCCTCAGTACCGCCCCTCCGACAGTGCGGCGCTCCCTCAGTACCGCCCCTCCGACAGTGCGGCGCTCCCTCAGTACCCGCCCCTCCGACAGTGCGGCGCTCCCTCAGTACCGCCCCTCCGACAGTGCGGCGCTCCCTCAGTAATGCCCCTCCGACAGTGCGGCGCTCCCTCAGTACCGCCCCTCCGACAGTGCGGCGCTCCCTCAGTACCGCCCCTCCGACAGTGCGGCGCTCCCTCAGTACCGCCCCTCCGACAGTGCGGCGCTCCCTCAGTACCGCCCCTCCGACAGTGCGGCGCTCCCTCAGTACCGCCCCTCCGACAGGGCGGCGCTCCCTCAGTACCCGCCCCTCCGACAGGGCGGCGCTCCCTCAGTACCGCCCCTCCGACAGGGCGGCGCTCCCTCAGTACCGCCCCTCCGACAGTGCGGCGCTCCCTCAGTACCGCCCCTCCGACAGTGCGGCGCTCCCTCAGTACCGCCCCTCCGACAGTGCGGCGCTCCCTCAGTACCGCCCCTCCGACAGTGCGGCGCTCCCTCAGTACCGCCCCTCCGACAGTGCGGCTCTCCCTCAGTACCGCCTCTCCGACAGTGCGGCGCTCCCTCAGTACCGCCCCTCCGACAGTGCGGCGCTCCCTCAGTACTGCCCCTCCGACAGTACGGCGCTCCCTCAGTACTGCCCCTCCGACAGTGCGGTGCTCCCTCAGTACTGCCCCTCCGACAGTGCGGCGCTCCCTCAGTACTGCCCCTCCGTCAGTGCGGGGCTCCCTCAGTACCGCCCCTCCGACAGTGCGGCGCTCCCTCAGTACTGCCCCTCCGACAGTGCGGCGCTCCCTCAGTACCGCCCCTCCGACAGTGCGGCGCTCCCTCAGTACCGCCCCTCCCACAGTGCGGCGCTCCCTCAGTACCGCCCCTCCGACAGTGCGGCGCTCCCTCAGTACTGCCCCTCCGACAGTGTGGCGCTCTCTCAGTACTGCCCCTCCCACAGTGCGGCACTCCCTCAGTACTGCCCCTCCGACAGTGCGGCGCTTCCTCAGTACTGCCCCTCCGACAGTGCGGCGCTCCCTCAGTACTGCCCCTCCGACAGTGCGGCGCTCCCTCAGTACCGCCCCTCCGACAGTGCGGCGCTCCCTCAGTACTGCCCCTCCGACAGTGCGGCGCTCCCTCAGTACTGCCCCTCCGACAGTGCGGTGCTCCCTCAGTACTGCCCCTCCCACAGTGCGGCACTCCCTCAGTACTGGTGCTGGTGTGTCCAGTGACGCTCCACCCCCCTCCTTGCTGGAACGTGTGGGTGCCGAGATGTTGTGCTGCCCCGGCCCCCATGGCTAAATAGCCCCCGAGAAGGCCTCACAAACCCCATACATCCACACCTGGGAAATGGCCTGTGGGGGCAGAGGAGAGAGGGGAGGGAGTTCTCCGGTGAGCTACAGGTGCACCCCTCATTCCCCGCAGGGTTATATTATGGCCCCAATCTATGTTGCGACTTAGCCTGCACGTGGTGGGGGGCGCGGTGGTGGGACGGAGACGGGGAGAAGCTCTCCGATTAGGGCGCACGATGGCTGGTTGCCAAGCTGGTTATTCTCCGCCAGGAGGCCGGCACTGGAGCATAGGAACAGGAGGAGGCCATTCAGCCCCCTTCGAGCCTGTTACATTAGGAACAGGAGGAGGCCATTCAGCCCCCTTCGAGCCTGTTACATTAGGAACAGGAGGAGGCCGTTCAGCCCCTCGAGCCTGTTACATTAGGAACAGGAGGAGTCCATTCAGCCCCCTCGAGCCTGTTACATTAGGAACAGGAGGAGTCCATTCAGCCCCCTCGAGCTTGTTACATTAGGAACAGGAGGAGGCCGTTCAGCCCTCCCGAGCCTGTTACATTAGGAACAGGAGGAGGCCATTCAGCCCCCTCGAGCCTGTTACATTAGGAACAGGAGGAGTCCATTCAGCCCCTTTGAGCCTGTTACATTAGGAACAGGAGGAGGCCGTTCAGCCCTCCCGAGCCTGTTACATTAGGAACAGGAGGAGGCCGTTCAGCCCCTCGAGCCTGTTACATTAGGAACAGGAGGAGGCCGTTCAGCCCCTCGAGCCTGTTACATTAGGAACAGGAGGAGGCCATTCAGCCCCCTCGAGCCTGTTACATTAGGAACAGGAGGAGGCCATTCAGCCCCCTTCGAGCCTGTTACATTAGGAACAGGAAGAGGCCATTCAGCCCCCTCGAGCCTGTTACATTAGGAACAGGAGGAGGCCATTCAGCCCCTCGAGCCTGTTACATTAGGAACAGGAGGAGGCGATTCAGCCCTCCCGAGCCTGTTACATTAGGAACAGGAAGAGGCTATTCAGCCCCTCGAGCCTGTTACATTAGGAACAGGAGGGAGGCCATTCAGCCCCTCGGGTTGTTGGGGCTGGAGGAGCTTATAGAGATAGGGAGAGGGACGAGGAGGCCACAGAGGGATTTGAACAGGAGGATGAGAATTTTTAAATCAAGGCGTTGCTGGACCGGGAGCCAGTGTAGGTCAGTGAGCACAGGGGATGGGGGTGGGGGCGAGTTAGGATACGGGGAAGTGGCGTTTTAGATGAGCTGATGGTTACGGAGGGTGGAAGGTTGGATGCCAGGGCCACGAGAGCGCCGGAACAGTCGCGTCTGGAGGGGACAAAAAAGGGTGAGGGTTTCAGCATCAGATGGGCTGAGGCAGGGGTGGAGATTGACGTGGGGGGGCCGTCTTCCCGTTAGAGGTGGGCGTCAGGGTGGGTATTGTTGCTTCGGCGAGCTGCTCCGATAACTCACACCGTGCCCTGTCCCCTCGCTGCAGGCCAGTGGACGCAGGGGAGATCGATGCGTATCGCGGTGTGCGCGACACCCTGCCCGCCGCCAGACGTTACGGCCTTCACGACGGCGAGCCTCCGGTCCAGCCTGAGGCCAGACGGTCACCACGGAGACGGCTGCTCCCTCCCACGCCAGCAGGTAGGCGGGATTACCAGCAGACATCGGGTTCGGGCTCTGCTGGGACTAGGAGATTACAGAGGCCATTCAGCCCTTCGTGCCTTTGCTTGAGCAATCCCAGAACTAATCCCACTGCCCCGCACTTTCCCCATAGCCCTGTATCAATCCCAGAACTAATCCCACTGCCCCGCACTTTCCCCATAGCCCTGTATCAATCCCCAAACTAATCCCACTGCCCCGCTCTCCCCATAGCCCTGTATCAATTCCAAACTAATCCCACTGCCCCGCTCTCTCCACATAGCCCTGTATCAATCCCCAAATTAATCCCACTGCCCCGCACTCCCCCCATAGCCCTGTATCAATCCCCAAACTAATCCCACTGCCCCGCTCTCTCCCCATAGCCCTGTATCAATCCCCAAACTAATCCCACTGCCCCGCTCTCTCCCCATAGCCCTGTATCAATCCCCAAACTAATCCCACTGCCCCGCTCTCTCCCCATAGCCCTGTATCAATCCCCAAACTAATCCCACTGCCCCACTCTCTCCCCATAGCCCTGTATCATCCCCCAAACTAATCCCACTGCCCCGCTCTCTCCACATAGCCCTGTATCAATCCCAAACTAATCCCACTGCCCAGCTCTCTCCCCATAGCCCTGTATCAATCCCAAACTAATCCCACTGCCCCGCTCTCTCCCCATAACCCTGTATCAATCCCCAAACTAATCCCACTGCCCTGCTCTCCCCATAGCCCTGTATCAATCCCAAACTAATCCCACTGCCCCGCTCTCTCCACATAGCCCTGTATCAATCCCAAACTAATCCCACTGCCCCGCTCTCTCCCCATAGCCCTGTATCAATCCCCAAACTAATCCCACTGCCCCGCTCTCTCCCCATAGCCCTGTATCAATCCCCAAACTAATCCCACTGCCCCGCTCTCTCCCCATAGCCCTGTATCAATCCCCAAACTAATCCCACTGCCCCGCTCTCTCCCCATAGCCCTGTATCATCCCCCAAACTAATCCCACTGCCCAGCTCTCTCCCCATAGCCCTGTATCAATCCCAAACTAATCCCACTGCCCCGCTTTCTCCACATAGCCCTGTATCAATCCCAAACTAATCCCACTGCCCCACTCTCCCCCCATAGCCCTGTATCAATCACAAACTAATCCCACTGCCCCGCTCTCCCCCCATAGCCCTGTATCAATCCCCAAACTAATCCCACTGCCCCGCTCTCCCCCCATAGCCCTGTATCAATCCCAAACTAATCCCACTGCCCCACTCTCCCCCCATAGCCCTGTATCAATCACAAACTAATCCCACTGCCCCGCTCTCCCCCCATAGCCCTGTATCAATCCCCAAACTAATCCCACTGCCCCGCTCTCTCCCCATAGCCCTGTATCAATCCCCAAACTAATCCCACAGCCCTGTATCAATCCCCAAACTAATCCCACTGCCCCGCTCTCTCCCCATAGCCCTGTATCAATCCCAAACTAATCCCACTGCCCCGCTTTCTCCACATAGCCCTGTATCAATCCCAAACTAATCCCACTGCCCCACTCTCCCCCCATAGCCCTGTATCAATCACAAACTAATCCCACTGCCCCGCTCTCCCCCCATAGCCCTGTATCAATCCCCAAACTAATCCCACTGCCCCGCTTTCTCCACATAGCCCTGTATCAATCCCAAACTAATCCCACTGCCCCACTCTCCCCCCATAGCCCTGTATCAATCACAAACTAATCCCACTGCCCCGCTCTCCCCCCATAGCCCTGTATCAATCCCCAAACTAATCCCACTGCCCCGCTCTCTCCCCATAGCCCTGTATCAATCCCCAAACTAATCCCGCTGCCCCGCTCTCTCCACATAGCCCTGTATCAATCCCAAACTAATCCCACTGCCCCACTCTCACCCCATAGCCCTGTATCAATCCCCAACCTAATCCCACTGCCCCGCTCTCTCCCCATAGCCCTGTATCAATCCCCAAACTAATCCCACTGCCCCGCTCTCTCCCCATAGCCCTGTATCAATCCCCAAACTAATCCCACTGCCCCGCTCTCTCCCCATAGCCCTGTATCAATCCCAAACTAATCCCCCTGCCCCGCTCTCTCCCCATAGCCCTGTATCAATCCCCAAACTAATCCCACTGCCCCGCTCTCTCCCCATAGCCCTGTATCAATCCCAAACTAATCCCACTGCCCCGCTCTCTCCCCATAGCCCTGTATCAATCCCCAAACTAATCCCACTGCCCCGCTCTCTCCCCATAGCCCTGTATCAATCCCCAAACTAATCCCACTGCCCCGCTCTCTCCCCATAGCCCTGTATCAATCCCAAACTAATCCCACTGCCCCGCTCTCTCCCCATAGCCCTGTATCAATCCCCAAACTAATCCCACTGCCCCGCTCTCTCCCCATAGCCCTGTATCAATCCCAAACTAATCCCACTGCCCCGCTCTCTCCCCATAGCCCTGTATCAATCCCAAACTAATCCCACTGCCCCGCTCTCTCCCCATAGCCCTGTATCCATCCCCAAACTAATCCCACTGCCCCGCTCTCTCCCCATAGCCCTGTATCAATCCCAAACTAATCCCACTGCCCCGCTCTCTCCCCATAGCCCTGTATCAATCCCCAAACTAATCCCACTGCCCCGCTCTCTCCCCATAGCCCTGTATCAATCCCAAACTAATCCCACTGCCCCGCTCTCTCCCCATAGCCCTGTATCAATCTCAAACTAATCCCACTGCCCCGCTCTCTCCCCATAGCCCTGGATCAATCCCCAAACTAATCCCACTGCCCCGCTCTCTCCCCATAGCCCTGTATCAATCCCCAAACTAATCCCACTGCCCCGCTCTCTCCCCATAGCCCTGTATCAATCCCCAAACTAATCCCACTGCCTCCATATAATTTAAAAAAAGTCTATGAAATCTTTTCTTCGCGTTCTTTGCTCCGGGTTCTGTTGGTATACTGCACGGATGAGATCTAATGGGCTGAAAGTTATAGATCATGGAAATTTACAGCACAGAAGGAGTCCATTCGGCCCATCGTGTCCGTGCTGGCCGACAAAGAGCTATCCCAGCCTAGTCCCACTTTCCAGCTCTCGGTCCGTAGCCCTGTGGGTTACGGCGCTTCGAGTGCACATCCAAGTACTTTCTAAATGCGATGAGGGTTTCTGCCTCGACCACCCTTTCAGGCAGTGAGTTCCAGACCCCCACCACCCTCTGGGTGAAAAAAGTTCTCCTCAACTCCCCTCTAATCCTTCTTTTTTTTTTTTAATTATTCGTTCACGGAACGTGGGCGTCGCTGGCAAGGCCAGCATTTATTGCCCATCCCTAATTGCCTTGCTAGGCCAATCACAGGGCTGTTAAGAGTCAACCACATTGCTGTGGGTCTGGAGTCACATATCGGCCAGACCGGGTAAGGGCGGTAGATTTCCTTCCATAAAAGACATTAGTGAACCAAATGGGTTTCTACGACAATCCAATAGTTTTATGGTCACCATTACTGATGCTAGCTTTTAATTCCCGATTTATTTAATTAATAACTGAGTTTAAATTCCCCAGCTGCCGTGGTTGGGATTTGAACTTGCGTCTCTGGTTCATTAGGTCCAGGCCTAATGAATTACTAGCCCAGTGATATGACCACTATGCTACTGTTCCCAGTGACTTAAAATCTCTGCATTGGGCAGATGCAGTATAATGTGGATAAATGTGAGGTTATCCACTTTGGTGGCAAAAACAGGAAGGCAGATTATTATCTGAATGGCAATAGATTGGGAGAAGGGGAAGTGCAACGAGACCTGGGTGTCCTTGCGCACCAGTCGCTGAAGGTAAGCAAGCAGGTGCAGCAGGCGGTTAAGAAGGCAAATGGTATGTTGGCCTTCGTAGCGAGGGTTCGAGTACAGGAGCAAGGATGTCTTGCTGCAGTTGTACAGGGCCTTGGTGAGACCACACCTTGAGTATTGTGCGCAGTTTTGGTTGCCTTATCTGAGGAAGGATGTTCTTGCCATGGAGGGAGTGCAGCGAAGATTCACCAGACTGATACCTGGGATGGCAGGAATGATATATGAGGAGAGATTGGGTTGATTGGGCTTATACTCGCTGGAGTTTAGAAGAATGAGAGGGGATCTCATTGAAACTTATAAAATTCTAACAGGACTAGACAGACTAGATGCAGGAAGGATGTTCCCGATGGCGGGGGAGTCCAGAACCAGGGGTCACAGTCTAAGGATAAGGGGTAAGCCATTTAGGACTGAGATGAGGAGGAATTTCTTCACCCAGAGAGTGGTGAACCTGTGGAATTCTCTACCACAGAAGGCAGTTGAGGCCAATTCATTAAATGTATTCAAGAAGGAGTTAGATATATTTCTTAAGGCTAAAGGGATCAAGGGATATGGGGAGAAGGCAGGGACAGGGCACTGAATTTGGATGATCAGCCATGATCTCATTAAATGGCGGAGCGGGCTCGAGGGGCCGAATGGCCGACTCCTGCTCCTGTCTTCTATGTTTCTGTGTTATCTTTCAGGCCGCATGCCTAACTTCAGCATTCAGTGCCTGGGCCGTCAGGAGAGCAAGGAGGACATCCCCATCCCCGGGACCTACCAGCAGCACACTCATCCCTGCCGATCCTCGCACCACCAGGTACGGCCGCAGCCTTTAAAGGATCGCCGAGTTTGTAAAGGGAATGGCGTAAGAAAACTACTAGGCACTTGGTCTAAGCGTTAAACAAAGCTTTAATCAACTGTTTTACAACATGGAGGTCTAGTTATGTCCTTCACTAGTTCCTGTTAAGAATGCCCTGCGCAAGCTGGGCCCGTGCCCGAGTATTTATACTCTCCCTGGACAGCGCCGCCCGCAGGCTGCTCAGTATTATTTCATAATTCTTTCATGAATGACTGATTCGTGTCAGGGAGCGTTACCACGGCAGCAGCAGCACACACACACACACACACGGTGCCCAGTCTCCCCAGATAGCAAAAAAAAAAAGTTGGCCGGACACTTCCCCCCCCCCCCCCCGCCCCTTTAATTCTACAGCACCAGATCACTTCTCGTTGTGGGGATTGTGTATAAAAGCTGGTCGTTGTTTAGGATAACCAGCGGCCTAACTGCTCTGCTGTGCAATTATTTTCATGGTATTTTTTTGACTATAGGAACAGGAGGAGGCCGTTTAGCCCCCTCGAGCCTGTTACATTAGGAACAGGAGGAGGCCGTTCAGCCCCCCTCGGGCCTGTTACATTAGGAACAGGAGGAGGCCGTTCAGCCCCCTCGAGCCTGTTACATTAGGAACAGGAGGAGGCCGTTCAGCCCCTCGAGCCTGTTACATTAGGAACAGGAGGAGGCCGTTCAGCCCCCTCGAGCCTGTTACATTAGGAACAGGAGGAGGCCATTCAGCCCTCTTGAGCCTGTTATATTAGGAACAGGAGGGGGCCGTTCAGCCCCCTCGAGCCTGTTACATTAGGAACAGGAGGAGGCCATTCAGCCCCTCGAGCCTGTTACATTAGGAACAGGAAGAGGACATTCAGCCCCCTCGAGCCTTTTACGTTAGGAACAGGAGGAGGCCATTCAGCCCCTCGAGCCTGTTACATTAGGAACAGGAGGAGGCCCGTTCCGCCCCTCGAGCCTGTTACATTAGGAACAGGAGGAGGCCCGTTCAGCCCCTCGAGCCTGTTACATTAGGAACAGGAGGAGGCCGTTCAGCCCCTCGAGCCTGTTACATTAGGAACAGGAGGAGGCCGTTCAGCCCCTCGAGCCTGTTACATTAGGAACAGGAGGAGGTCCGTTCAGCCTCCTCGGGCCTGTTACATTAGGAACAGGAGGAGGTCCGTTCAGCCCCTCGAGCCTGTTACATTAGGAACAGGAGGAGGCCATTCAGCCCCTCGAGCCTGTTACATTAGGAACAGGAGGAGGTCCGTTCAGCCTCCTCGGGCCTGTTAGATTAGGAACAGGAGGAGGCCGTTCAGCCCCTCGAGCCTGTTACATTAGGAACAGGAGGAGGCCATTCAGCCCCTCGAGCCTGTTACATTAGGAACAGGAGGAGGTCCGTTCAGCCTCCTCGGGCCTGTTAGATTAGGAACAGGAGGAGGCCGTTCAGCCCCTCGAGCCTGTTACATTAGGAACAGGAGGAGGCCATTCAGCCCGTCAAGGCTGCTCCACCATTCAATCAGATCACAGCTGATCTGTATCTTAACTCCATCTACCCGCCTTGGTTCCTTATCCCTTAATCCCATTACCCAACAAAAATCTATCAATTTCAGTTTTGAAATTTCCAATTGACCCCCAGCGTCACAGCTTTTTTTGGGGGAGAGAGTTCCAGATTTCCACCAGCCTTTGTGTGACGAAGTGCTTCCTGACATCACCCCTGAACGGCCTGGCTCTAATTTGAAGGTTCTGCCCCCTTGTTCTGGACTCCCCCCACCAGAGGAAATAGTTTCTCTCTCGATCGACCCGATCGATCCTTTAATCATCTCAAACACCTTGATCAGATCACCCCCTTAATCTTCTACACTCGAGGGAACACAAGCCCAGTCTGTGCAACCTGTCCTCGGGATTTAACCCTTTTAGCCCCGGTATCTGTCTGCTGAATCTGCACTGCCCCCCCTCCAAGGCTGAGATATCCTTCCTGAGGAGCGGGGCCCAGAACTGAATATCGGAGAATGTGTTGCCAAAGCAGTAGACTTATTAAAATAAGATCTTAAATAGAAAACTTACCGCGGTATAGTTCCATGGGCCCTACGATAACTCCACCACACTTCTTTGCATGCCAGCTGAGGCAATGAATGTCAGCGGAGTATTCGACCTTGTGGGGCATCACACCCGTTCTCGATCCCTGTCCTCTTTCCAGCAAAGCAGGGACGGTGGGTGGGGAGGAGTCACTGAATAACGATCGGGAGCAGGAACTCTGCCCGCTTTGCTTTCGACACCCTCCCTCCCACCCAGTGTCCCCGCTCGATAAATGCCAAGCGACCCGGGTTCGATTTCCCCACCTGATTTCAGCCTGGGAGAGGCGAGGGGAAGTTGGGAAATGACGAGCGAGCCCCTTCGCCGAACGGAAAATGCGTCCGCAGCCAGTGAGCTACGGGATTTGGGGCTGGGCTGCGATGCTCCCCTTGGTCGAATTGCCCGGTGGCGCACAATATCTGGGGCTTGCACGAGACGGGCGGGGGGTGCGGTGGGTGGGGTTCGGGTGGCAACTTGGAGCCGAGGAAACGCCGGAATGGCGGGCCAGTGCCTTTTTGGGGTGGGAGGGAGGAGGGCATAGTTTGTCTGTATTGAGAGTTTGACGCGCGTCTTGCCCTTTGCGTTAGGCCTACGGCGCTGGTAGCTACGACCCTCGCCGGAACAGCGGCCACTCGTCGGCCGGCTCCACCCAGTCCTGGGCCACCCCACCGCCATCCCGGGCCAAGAGGAGCCGCCTGTTCTACGCCCCGCTGATCCTGGTGGAGCCCGAGGAGCCGTGGGAGAAGAAGAACCACAGCCTGCCCTCGCTGCCCCGGAGCACCTGGTACACCGAGGAGCCGGAGCCGCCCTACCGCACCTACGCCGCGGCCACCCTCAGGGTGCCCGGCCAGCTCGACCACCGCTACAACGACAAGCGAGGCAGCGCCGACAGCCTGGTGGAAGCCGTGAGTCACGCTCCTTCGCGCCGCGCATTATCGGTTACGCAGGTCAAAGGGCAAGGCAACGTCCCAGCGCAGGGAGGGGATCGGGGGGCTCGGTCTTTACCGCTACGTGACCAAAAATCCCACTCGCCTCACTCCCCGCAACCTTTAATATCCCACCCAGTCTAATCCCACTCTCCCCTCACTCCCCGTACCCTTTAATATCCCACCCAGTCTAATCCCACTCTCCCCCTCACTCCCCGCACCCTTTAATATCCCACCCAGTCTAATCCCACTCTCCCCTCACTCCCCATACCCTTTAATATCCCATCCAGTCTAATCCCACTCTCCCCCTCACTCCCCATACCCTTTAATATCCCACCCAGTCTAATCCCACTCTCCCCCTCACTCCCCCCACCCTTTAATATCCCACCCAGTCTAATCCCACTCTCCCCCTCACTCCCCGCACCCTTTAATATCCCACCCAGTCTAATCCCACTCTCCCCCTCACTCCCCCCACCCTTTAATATCCCACCCAGTCTAATCCCACTCTCCCCCTCACTCCCCCCACCCTTTAATATCCCACCCAGTCTAATCCCACTCTCCCCCTCACTCCCCCCACCCTTTAATATCCCACCCAGTCTAATCCCACTCTCCCCCTCACTCCCCGCACCCTTTAATATCCCACCCAGTCGAATCCCACTCTCCCCCTCACTCCCCGCAACCTTTAATATCCCACCCAGTCTAATCCCACTCTCCCCTCACTCCCCCCACCCTTTAATATCCCACCCAGTCTAATCCCACGCTCCCCCTCACTCCCCCCACCCTTTAATATCTCACCCAGTCTAATACCACTCTCCCCCTCACTCCCCGCACCCTTTAATATCCCACCCAGTCTAATCCCACTCTCCCCCTCACTCCCCGTACCCTTTAATATCCCACCCAGTCTAATCCCACTCTCCCCCTCACTCCCCGTACCCTTTAATATCCCACCCAGTCTAATCCCACTCTCCCCCTCACTCCCCGCACCCTTTAATATCCCACCCAGTCTAATCCCACTCTCCCCCTCACTCCCCGCACCCTTTAATATCCCACCCAGTCTAATCCCACTCTCCCCCTCACTCCCCGCACCCTTTAATATCCCACCCAGTCTAATCCCACTCTCCCCCTCACTCCCCGCACCCTTTAATATCCCATCCAGTCTAATCCCACCCTCCCCCTCACTCCCCGCACCCTTTAATATCCCACCCAGTCTAATCCCACTCTCCCCCTCACTCCCCGCACCCTTTAATATCCCACCCAGTCTAATCCCACTCTCCCCCTCACTCCCCGTACCCTTTAATATCCCACCCAGTCTAATCCCACTCTCCCCCTCACTCCCCGCACCCTTTAATATCCCACCCAGTCTAATCCCACTCTCTCCCTCACTCCCTGCACCCTTTAATATCCCACCCAGTCTAATCCCACTCTCCCCCTCACTCCCCGCAACCTTTAATATCCCACCCAGTCTAATCCCACTCTCCCCCTCACTCCCCGTACCCTTTAATATCCCACCCAGTCTAATCCCACTCTCCCCCTCACTCCCCGTACCCTTTAATATCCCACCCAGTCTAATCCCACTCTCCCCCTCACTCCCCGCACCCTTTAATATCCCACCCAGTCTAATCCCACTCTCCCCCTCACTCCCCGTACCCTTTAATATCCCACCCAGTCTAATCCCACTCTCCCCTCACTCCCCGTACCCTTTAATATCCCACCCAGTCTAATCCCACTCTCCCCTCACTCCCCGTACCCTTTAATATCCCACCCAGTCTAATCCCACTCTCCCCTCACTCCCCGTACCCTTTAATATCCCACCCAGTCTAATCCCACTCTCCCCCTCACTCCCCGCACCCTTTAATATCCCACCCAGTCTAATCCCACTCACTGCCTCACTCCCCGCACCCTTTAATATCCCACCCAGTCTAATCCCACTCTCCCCCTCACTCCCCGTGCACTTTAATATCCCACCCAGTCTAATCCCACTCTCCCCCTCACTCCCCGCACCCTTTAATATCCCACCCAGTCTAATCCCACTCTCCCCCTCACTCCCCGCACCCTTTAATATCCCACCCAGTCTAATCCCACTGTCCCCCTCACTCCCCTCACCCTTTAATATCCCACCCAGTCTAATCCCACTCTCCCCCCCACTCCCCGTACCCTTTAATATCCCACCCAGTCTAATCCCACTCTCCCCCTCACTCCCCGTACCCTTTAATATCCCACCCAGTCTAATCCCACTCTCCCCCTCACTCCCCGCACCCTTTAATATCCCACCCAGTCTAATCCCACTCTCCCCTCACTCCCCGCACCCTTTAATATCCCACCCAGTCTAATCCACTCTCCCCCTCACTCCCCGCACCCTTTAATATCCCACCCAGTCTAATCCCACTCTCCCCTCACTCCCCGGACCCTTTAATATCCCACCCAGTCTAATCCCACTCTCCCCCTCACTCCCCGCACCCTTTAATATCCCACCCAGCCTAATCCCACTCTCCCTCTCACTCCCCGCACCCTTTAATATCCCACCCAGCCTAATCCCACTCTCCCTCTCACTCCCCGTACCCTTTAATATCCCACCCAGTCTAATCCCACTCTCCCTCTCACTCCCCGCACCCTTTAATATCCCACCCAGTCTAATCCACTCTCCCCCTCACTCCCCGCACCCTTTAATATCCCACCCAGTCTAATCCCACTCTCCCCTCACTCCCCGTACCCTTTAATATCCCACCCAGTCTAATCCCACTCTCTCCCTCACTCCCCGTACCCTTTAATATCCCACCCAGTCTAATCCCACTCTCCCCTTCACTCCCCACACACTCTAATATCCCACCCAGTCTAATCCCACTCTCTCCTCACTCCCCGCACCCTTTAATATCCCACCCAGTCTAATCCCACTCTCCCCCTCACTCCCCGTACCCTTTAATATCCCACCCAGTCTAATCCCACTCTCCCCCTCACTCCCCGCACCCTTTAATATCCCACCCAGTCTAATCCCACTCTCCCCCTCACTCCCCTCACCCTTTAATATCTCTCCCAGTCTAATCCCACTCTCCCCCTCACTCCCCGCACCCTTTAATATCCCACCCAGTCTAATCCCACTCTCCTGCTCACTCCCCGCACCCTTTAATATCCCACCCAGTCTAATCCCACTCTCCCCCTCACTCCCCGGACCCTTTAATATCCCACCCAGTCTAATCCCACTCTCCCCTCACTCCCCGTACCCTTTAATATCCCACCCAGTCTAATCCCACTATCCCCCTCACTCCCTGTACCCTTTAATATCCCACCCAGTCTAATCCTACTCTCCCCTCACTCCCCGTACCCTTTAATATCCCAATCAGTCTAATCCCACTCTCCCCTCACTCCCCGCACCCTTTAATATCCCACCCAGTCTAATCCCACTCTCCCCCTCACTCCCCGCACCCTTTAATATCCCACCCAGTCTAATCCCACTCTCCCCTCACTCCCCACCCCCTTTAATATCCCACCCAGTCTAATCCCACTCTCCACCTCACTCCCCGCACCCTTTAATATCCCACCCACTCTAATCCCACTCTCCCCCTCACTCCCCGCACCCTTTAATATCCCACCCAGTCTAATCCCACTCTCCCCCTCACTCCCCGCACCCTTTAATATCCCACCCAGTCTAATCCCACTCTCCCCCTCACTCCCCGCACCCTTTAATATCCCACCCAGTCTAATCCCACTCTCCCCCTCACTCCCCCCACCCTTTAATATCCCACCCAGTCTAATCCCACTCTCCCCCTCACTCCCCGCACCCTTCAATATCCCACCCAGTCTAATCCCACTCTCCCCCTCACTCCCCACACCCTTTAATATCCCACCCAGTCTAATCCCACTCTCCCCTCACTCCCCGCACCCTTTAATATCCCACTCAGTCTAATCCCACTCTCCCCCTCACTCCCCGTACCCTTTAATATCCCACCCAGTCTAATCCCACTCTCCCCCTCACTCCCCGCACCCTTTAATATCCCACCCAGTCTAATCCCACTCTCCCCCTCACTCCCCCCACCCTTTAATATCCCACCCAGTCTAATCTCACTCTCCCCCTCACTCCCCGCACCCTTTAATATCCCACCCAGTCTAATCCCACTCTCCCCCTCACTCCCCGCACCCTTTAATATCCCACCCAGTCTAATCCCACTCTCCCCCTCACTCCCCCCACCCTTTAATATCCCACCCAGTCTAATCCCACTCTCCCCCTCACTCCCCCCACCCTTTAATATCCCACCCAGTCTAATCCCACTCTCCCCCTCACTCCCCGCACCCTTTAATATCCCACTCAGTCTAATCCACTCTCCCCTCACTCCCCGCACCCTTTAATATCCCACCCAGTCTAATCCCATTCTCCCCCTCACTCCCCACACGCTTTAATATCCCACTCAGTCTAATCCCACTCTCCCCCTCACTCCCCGCACCCTTTAATATCCCACCCAGTCTAATCCCACTCTCCCCCTCACTCCCCGCACCTTTTAATATCCCACCCAGTCTAATCCCACACTCCCCCTCACTCCCCGTACCCTTTAATATCCCACCCAGTCTAATCCCACTCTCCCCTTCACTGCCCGCACCCTTTAATATCCCACCCAGTCTAATCCCACTCTCCCCTCACTCCCCGCACCCTTTAATATCCCACCCAGTCTAATCCCACTCTCCCCCTCACTCCCCGCACCCTTTAATATCCCACCCAGTCTAATCCCACTCTCCCCTTCACTGCCCGCACCCTTTAATATCCCACCCAGTCTAATCCCACACTCCCCCTCACTCCCCGTACCCTTTAATATCCCACCCAGTCTAATCCCACTCTTCCCCCTCACTCCCCGCACCCTTTAATATCCCACCCAGTCTAATCCACTCTCTCCTCACTGCCCGTACCCTTTAATATCCCACCCAGTATAATCCCACCCTCCCCCTCACTCCCCGTACCCTTTAATATCCCACCCAGTCTAATCCCACTCTCCCCTCACTCCCCGTACCCTTTAATATCCCACCCAGTCTAATCCCACTCTCCCCCTCACTCCCCGCACCCTTTAATATCCCACCCAGTCTAATCCCACTCTCCCCCGTACCCTTTAATATCCCACCCAGTCTAATCCCACTCTCCCCCTCACTCCCCGCACCTTTTAATATCCCACCCAGTCTAATCCCACTCTCCCCCTCACTCCCCGCACCCTTTAATATCCCACCCAGTCTAATCCCACTCTCCCCCTCACTCCCCGCACCCTTTAATATCCCACCCAGTCTAATCCCACTCTCCCCTCACTCCCCGCACCCTTTAATATCCCACCCAGTCTAATCCCACTCTCCCCCTCACTCCCCACACCCTTTAATATCCCACCCAGTCTAATCCCACTCTCCCCTCACTCCCCACACCCTTTAATATCCCACCCAGTCTAATCCCACTCTCCCCCTCACTGCCCACACCCTTTAATATCCCACCCAGTCTAATCCCACTCTCCCCCTCACTCCCCGCACCCTTTAATATCCCACCCAGTCTAATCCCACTCTCCCACTCACTCCCGGTACCCTTTAATATCCCACCCAGTCTAATCCACTCTCCCCTCACTCCCCGCACCCTTTAATATCCCACCCAGTCTAATCCCACTCTCCCCCTCACTCCCCGCACCCTTTAATATCCCACCCAGTCTAATCCACTCTCCCCTCACTCCCCGTACCCTTTAATATCCCACCCAGTCTAATCCCACTCTCCCCCTCACCCTTTAATATCCCACCCAGTCTAATCCCACTCTCCCACTCACTCCCCGCACCCTTTAATATCCCACCCAGTCTAATCCCACTATCCCCCTCACTCCCCGCACCCTTTAATATCCCACCCAGGCTAATCCCACTCTCCCCTCACTCCCCGCACCCTTTAATATCCCACCCAGTCTAATCCCACTCTCCCCCTCACTCCCCGCACCCTTTAATATCCCACCCAGTCTAATCCCACTCTCCCCCTCACTCCCCGCACCCTTTAATATCCCACCCAGTCTAATCACACTCTCCCCCTCACTCCCCGCACCCTTTAATATCCCACCCAGTCTAATCCCACTCTCCCCCTCACTCCCCGCACCCTTTAATATCCCACCCAGTCTAATCCCACTCTCCCCCTCACTCCCCGCATCCGTTAATATCCCACACAGTCTAATCCCACTCTCCCCCTCACTCCCCGCACCCTTTAATATCCCACCCAGTCTAATCCCACTCTCCCCCTCACTCCCCGCACCCTTTAATATCCCACCCAGTCTAATCCCACTCTCCCCCTCACTCCCCGCACCCTTTAATATCCCAACCAGTCTAATCCCACTCTCCCCCTCACTCCCCGCACCCTTTAATATCACACCCAGTCTAATCCCACTCTCCCCCTCACTCCCCGCACCCTTTAATATCCCACCCAGTCTAATCCCACTCTCCCCCTCACTCCCCGCACCCTTTAATATCCCACCCAGTCTAATCCCACTCTCCCCCTCACTCCCCGCACCCTTTAATATCCCACACAGTCTAATCAGACTCTCCCCCTCACTCCCCGCACCCTTTAATATCCCACCCAGTCTAATCTCACTCTCCCCCTCACTCCCCGCACCCTTTAATATCCCACCCAGTCTAACCTCACTCTCCCCCTCACTCCCCGCACCCGCTAATATCCCACACAGTCTAATCCCACTCTCCCCCTCACTCCCTGCACCCTTTAATATCCCACCCAGTCTAATCCCACTCTCCCTCTCACTCCCCGTACCCTTTAATATCCCACCCAGTCTAATCCCACTCTCCCCTCACTCCCGGCACCCTTTAATATCCCACCCAGTCTAATCCCACTCTCCCCCTCACTCCCTGCACCCTTTAATATCCCACCCAGTCTAATCCCACTCTCCCTCTCACTCCCCGTACCCTTTAATATCCCACCCAGTCTAATCCCACTCTCCCCTCACTCCCGGCACCCTTTAATATCCCACCCAGTCTAACCTCACTCTCCCCCTCACTCCCCGCACCCGCTAATATCCCACACAGTCTAATCCCACTCTCCCCCTCACTCCCTGCACCCTTTAATATCCCACCCAGTCTAATCCCACTCTCCCCCTCACTCCCCGTACCCTTTAATATCCCACCCAGTCTAATCCCACTCTCCTGCTCACTCCCCGCACCCTTTAATATCCCACCCAGTCGAATCCCACTCTGCCCCTCACTCCCCGCACCCTTTAATATCCCACCCAGTCTAATCCCACTCTCCCCCTCACTCCCCGTACCCTTTAATATCCCACCCAGTCTAATCCCACTCTCCCCCTCACTCCCCGCACCCTTTAATATCCCACCCAGTCTAATCCCACTCTCCCCTCACTCCCCACACCCTTTAATATCCCACCCAGTCTAATCCCACTCTCCCCCTCACTCCCCGCACCCTTTAATATCCCACCCAGTCTAATCCCACTCTCCCCCTCACTCCCCGTACCCTTTAATATCCCACCCAGTCTAATCCCACTCTCCCCCTCACTCCCCGCACCCTTTAATATCCCACCCAGTCTAATCCCACTCTCCCCCTCACTCCCCGCACCCTTTAATATCCCACCCAGTCTAATCCCACTCTCCCCCTCACTCCCCGTACCCTTTAATATCCCACCCAGTCTAATCCCACTCTCCCCCTCACTCCCCGCACCCTTTAATATCCCACCCAGTCTCATCGCACTCTCCCCCTCAATCCCCGCACCCTTTAAAATCCCACCCAGTCTAATCCCACTCTCCCCCTCACTCCCCGCACCCTTTAATATCCCACCCAGTCTAATCCCACTCTCCCCCTCACTCCCCGCACCCTTTAATATCCCACCCAGTCTAATCCCACTCTCTCCCTCACTCCCCGTACCCTTTAATATCCCACCCAGTCTAATCCCACTCTCCCCCTCACTCCCCGTACCCTTTAATATCCCACCCAGTCTAATCCCACTCTCTCCCTCACTCCCCGTACCCTTTAATATCCCACCCAGTCTAATCCCACTCTCCCCCTCACTCCCCGGACCCTTTAATATCCCACCCAGTCTAATCCCACTCTCCCCTCACTCCCCGTACCCTTTAATATCCCACCCAGTCTAATCCCACTATCCCCCTCACTCCCCGCACTCTTTAATATCCCACCCAGTCTAATCCTACTCTCCCCTCACTCCCCGTACCCTTTAATATCCCAATCAGTCTAATCCCACTCTCCCCTCACTCCCCGCACCCTTTAATATCCCACCCAGTCTAATCCCACTCTCCCCCTCACTCCCCGCACCCTTTAATATCCCACCCAGTCTAATCCCACTCTCCCCTCACTCCCCACACCCTTTAATATCCCACCCAGTCTAATCCCACTCTCCACCTCACTCCCCGCACCCTTTAATATCCCACCCACTCTAATCCCACTCTCCCCCTCACTCCCCGCACCCTTTAATATCCCACCCAGTCTAATCCCACTCTCCCCCTCACTCCCCGCACCCTTTAATATCCCACCCAATCTAATCCCACTCTCCCCCTCACTCCCCGCACCCTTTAATATCCCACCCAGTCTAATCCCACTCTCCCCCTCACTCCCCGTACCCTTTAATATCCCACCCAGTCTAATCCCACTCTCCCCCTCACTCCCCCCACCCTTTAATATCCCACCCAGTCTAATCCCACTCTCCCCCTCACTCCCCGCACCCTTCAATATCCCACCCAGTCTAATCCCACTCTCCCCCTCACTCCCCACACCCTTTAATATCCCACCCAGTCTAATCCCACTCTCCCCTCACTCCCCGCACACTTTAATATCCCACTCAGTCTAATCCCACTCTCCCCCTCACTCCCCGTACCCTTTAATATCCCACCCAGTCTAATCCCACTCTCCCCCTCACTCCCCGCACCCTTTAATATCCCACCCAGTCTAATCCCACTCTCCCCCTCACTCCCCCCACCCTTTAATATCCCACCCAGTCTAATCCCACTCTCCCCCTCACTCCCCGCACCCTTTAATATCCCACCCAGTCTAATCCCACTCTCCCCCTCACTCCCCCCACCCTTTAATATCCCACCCAGTCTAATCCCACTCTCCCCCTCACTCCCCGCACCCTTTAATATCCCACTCAGTCTAATCCACTCTCCCCTCACTCCCCGCACCCTTTAATATCCCACCCAGTCTAATCCCACTCTCCCCCTCACTCCCCGCACCTTTTAATATCCCACCCAGTCTAATCCCACACTCCCCCTCACTCCCCGTACCCTTTAATATCCCACCCAGTCTAATCCCACTCTCCCCCCCACTCCCCGTACCCTTTAATATCCCACCCAGTCTAATCCCACTCTCCCCCTCACTCCCCACACCCTTTAATATCCGACCCAGTCTAATCCCACTCTCCCCTCACTCCCCGCACCCTTTAATATCCCACCCAGTCTAATCCCACTCTCCCCCTCACTCCCCGCACCCTTTAATATCCCACCCAGTCTAATCCCACTCTCCCCTTCACTGCCCGCACCCTTTAATATCCCACCCAGTCTAATCCCACACTCCCCCTCACTCCCCGTACCCTTTAATATCCCACCCAGTCTAATCCCACTCTCCCCCTCACTCCCCGCACCCTTTAATATCCCACCCAGTCTAATCCCACTCTCCCCCTCACTCCCCGCACCCTTTAATATCCCACCCAGTCTAATCCCACTCTCCCCCTCACTGCCCGTACCCTTTAATATCCCACCCAGTCTAATCCCACCCTCCCCCTCACTCCCCGTACCCTTTAATATCCCACCCAGTCTAATCCCACTCTCCCCTCACTCCCCGTACCCTTTAATATCCCACCCAGTCTAATCCCACTCTCCCCCTCACTCCCCGCACCCTTTAATATCCCACCCAGTCTAATCCCACTCTCCCCCTCACTCCCCGCACCCTTTAATATCCCACCCAGTCTAATCCCACTCTCCCCCTCACTCCCCGCACCCTTTAATATCCCACCCAGTCTAATCCCACTCTCCCCTTCACTCCCCGCACCCTTTAATATCCCACCCAGTCTAATCCCACTCTCCCCCTCACTCCCCGTACCCTTTAATATCCCACCCAGTCTAATCCCACTCTCCCCCTCACTCCCCGCACCCTTTAATATCCCACCCAGTCTAATCCCACTCTCCCCCTCACTCCCCGCACCCTTTAATATCCCACCCAGTCTAATCCCACTCTCCCCCTCACTCCCCGCACCCTTTAATATCCCACCCAGTCTAATCCCACTCTCCCCTCACTCCCCGCACCCTTTAATATCCCACCCAGTCTAATCCCACTCTCCCCCCTCACTCCCCACACCCTTTAATATCCCACCCAGTCTAATCCCACTCTCCCCTCACTCCCCACACCCTTTAATATCCCACCCAGTCTAATCCCACTCTCCCCCTCACTCCCCACACCGTTTAATATCCCACCCAGTCTAATCCCACTCTCCCCCTCACTCCCCGCACCCTTTAATATCCCACCCAGTCTAATCCCACTCTCCCACTCACTCCCGGTACCCTTTAATATCCCACCCAGTCTAATCCACTCTCCCCTCACCCTTTAATATCCCACCCAGTCTAATCCCACTCTCCCCCTCACTCCCCGCACCCTTTAATATCCCACCCAGTCTAATCCACTCTCCCCTCACTCCCCGTACCCTTTAATATCCCACCCAGTCTAATCCCACTCTCCCCCTCACTCCCCGCACCCTTTAATATCCCACCCAGTCTAATCCCACTCTCCCCTCACTCCCCGTACCCTTTAATATCCCACCCAGTCTAATCCACTCTCCCCTCACTCCCCGCACCCT
>NW_028225185.1:40889690-40909815 GCF_052327205.1 Somniosus microcephalus
CTCTCACCCCCTCACTCCCCCGTACCCCTTTAATATCCCACCCAGTCTAATCCCACTCTCCCCCTCACTTCCCGCACCCTTTAATATCCCACCCAGTCTAATCCCACTCTCCCCTCACTCCCCGCACCCTTTAATATCCCACCCAGTCTAATCCCACTCTCCCCCTCACTCCCCGTACCCTTTAATATCCCACCCAGTCTAATCCCACTCTCCCCCTCACTCCCCGCACCCTTTAATATCCCACCCAGTCTAATCCACTCTCCCCCTCACTCCCCGCACCCTTTAATATCCCACCCAGTCTAATCCCCACTCTCCCCCTCACTCCCGTAGCCTTTAATATCCCACCCAGTCTAATCCCACTCTCCCCCTCACTCCCCGCACCCTTTAATATCCCACCCAGTCTAATCCCACTCTCCCCCTCACTCCCCGCACCCTTTAATATCCCACCCAGTCTAATCCCACTCTCCCCTCACTCCCCGCACCCTTTAATATCCCACCCAGTCTAATCCCACTGTCCCCTCACTCCCCGTACCCTTTATATCCCACCCAGTCTAATCCCACTCTCCCCCTCACTCCCCGTACCCTTTAATATCCCACCCAGTCTAATCCCACTCTCCCCCTCACTCCCCGTACCCTTTAATATCCCACCCAGTCTAATCCCACTCTCCCCCTCACTCCCCGTACCCTTTAATATCCCACCCAGTCTAATGCCACTCTCCCCCTCACTCCCCGCACCCTTTAATATCCCACCCAGTCTAATCCCACTCTCCCCTCACTCCCCGTACCCTTTAATATCCCACCCAGTCTAATCCCACTCTCCCCCTCACTCCCCGTACCCTTTAATATCCCATCCAGTCTAATCCCACTCTCCCCCTCACTCCCCGTACCCTTTAATATCCCACCCAGTCTAATCCCACTCTCCCCTCACTCCCCGCACCCTTTAATGTCCCACCCAGTCTAATCCCACTCTCCCCTCACTCCCCGCACCCTTTAATATCCCACCCAGTCTAATCCCACTCTCCCCCTCACTCCCCGTACCCTTTAATATCCCACCCAGTCTAATCCCACTCTCCCCCTCACTCCCCATACCCTTTAATATCCCACACAGTCTAATCCCACTCTCCCCCTCACTCCCCGCACCCTTTAATATCCCACCCAGTCTAATCCCACTCTCCCCCTCACTCCCCGCACCCTTTAATATCCCACCCAGTCTAATCCCACTCTCCCCCTCACTCCCCCCACCCTTTAATATCCCACCCAGTCTAATCCCACTCTCCCCCCTCACTCCCCGTACCCTTTAATATCCCACCCAGTCTAATCCCACTCTCCCCTCACTCCCCGCACCCTTTAATATCCCACCCAGTCTAATCCCACTCTCCCCCTCACTCCCCGTACCTTTTAATATCCCACCCAGTCTAATCCCAGTCTCCCCCTCACTCCCCGCACCCTTTAATATCCCACCCAGTCTAATCCACTCTCCCCCTCACTCCCCGTACCCTTTAATATCCCACCCAGTCTAATCCCACTCTCCCCCTCACTCCCCGCACCCTTTAATATCCCACCCAGTCTAATCCCACTCTCCCCCTCACTCCCCGTACCCTTAATATCCCACCCAGTCTAATCCCACTCTCCCCCTCACTCCCCGCACCTTTTAATATCCCACCCAGTCTAATCCCACTCTCCCTCTCACTCCCCACACCCTTTAATATCCCACCCATTCTAACCCCACTCTCCCCCTCACTCCCCGCACCCTTTAATATCCCACCCAGTCTCATCCCACTCTCCCCCTCACTCCCCGCACCCTTTAATATCCCACCCAGTCTAATCCCACTCTCCCCTCACTCCCCGCACCCTTTAATATCCCACCCAGTCTAATCCCACTCTCCCCCTCACTCCCCGTACCCTTTAATATCCCACCCAGTCTAATCCACTCTCCCCCCTCACTCCCCGCACCCTTTAATATCCCACCCAGTCTAGTCCCACTCTCCCCCCTCACTCCCTGCACCCTTTAATATCCCACCAGTCTAATCCCACTCTCCCCCTCACTCCCCGCGCCCTTTAATATCCCACCCAGTCTAATCCCACTGTCCCCCTCACTCCCCGTACCCTTTAATATCCCACCCAGTCTAATCCCACTCTCCCCTCACTCCCCGTACCCTTTAATATCCCACCCAGTCTAATCCCACTCTCCCCTCACTCCCCGCACCCTTTAATATCCCACCCAGTCGAATCCCACTCTCCCCTCACTCCCCGCACCCTTTAATATCCCACCCAGTCTAATCCCACTCTCCCCCTCACTCCCCGTACCCTTTAATATCCCACCCAGTCTAATCCCACTCTCCCCCTCACTCCCCGTACCTTTAATATCCCACCCAGTCAAACCCCACTCTCCCCCTCACTCCCCGCACCCTTTAATATCCCACCCAGTCTAATCCCACTCTCCCCTCACTCCCGTACCCTTTAATATCCCACCCAGTCTAATCCACTCACGCCCCCTCACTCCCCGCACCCTTTAATATCCCACCCAGTCTAATCCCACTCTCCACCTCACTCCCCCACACCCTTTAATATCCCACCCAGTCTAATCCGACTCTCCCCCTCACTCCCCGTACCCTTGAATATCCCACCAGTCTAATCCCACTCTCCCCCTCACTCCCCGTCCCTTTAATATCCCACCCAGTCTAATCCCACTCTCCCCCTCACTCCCCGCACCCTTTAATATCCCTCCCAGTCTAATCCCACTCTCCCCTCACTCCCCGTACCCTTTAATATCCCACCAGTCTAATCCCACTCTCCCCCTCACTCCCCGTACCCTTTAATATCCCACCCAGTCTAATCCCGCTCTCCCTCTCACTCCGCGCACCCTTTGATATCCCACCCAGTCTAATCCCGCTCTCCCCCTCACTCCCCGCACCCTTTAATATCCCACCCAGTCTAATCCCACTCTCCCCCTCACTCCCCGCACCTTTTAATATCCCACCCAGTCTATCCCACTCTCCCCCTCACTCCCCGCACCCTTTAATATCCCACCCAGTCTAATCCCACTCTCCCCCTCACTCCCCGCACCCTTTAATATCCCACCCAGTCTAATCCCACTCTCCCCCTCACTCCCCGCACCCTTTAATATCCCACCCAGTCTAATCCCACTCTCCCCCTCACTCCCCGTACCCTTTAATATCCCACCCAGTCTAATCCCACTCTCCCCTCACTCCCCGCTCCTTTAATATCCCACCCAGTCTAATCCCACTCTCCCCCTCACTCCCCGCACCCTTTAATATCACACCCAGTCTAATCCCAATCTCCCCTCACTCCCCGCACCCTTTAATATCCCACCCAGTCCAATCCCACTCTCCCCCTCACTCCCCGTACCCTTTAATATCCCACCCAGTCTAATCCCACTCTCCCCCTCACTCCCCGTACCTTTAATATCCCACCCAGTCTAATCCCACTCTCCCCTCACTCCCCGTACCCTTTAATATCCCACCCAGTCTAATCCCACTCTCCTCCTCACTCCCCGTACCCTTTAATATCCCACCCAGTCTAATCCCAATCTCCCCTCACTCCCCATACCCTTTAATATCCCACCCAGTCTAATCCACTCTCCCCCTCACTCCCCGCACCCTTTAATATCCCACCCAGTCTAATCCCACTCTCCCCTCACTCCCCACACCCTTTAATATCCCACCCAGTCTAATCCCACTCTCCCCTCACTCCCCGCACCCTTTAATATCCCACCCAGTCTAATCCCACTCTCCCCCTCACTCCCCGCACCCTTTAATATCCCACCCAGTCTAATCCCACTCTCCCCCTCACTCCCCGCACCCTTTAATATCCCACCCCAGTCTAATCCCACTCTCCCCCTCACTCCCCGCACCCTTTAATATCCCACCCAGTCTAATCCCACTCTCCCCCTCACTCCCCGTACCCTTTAATATCCCACCCAGTCTAATCCCACTCTCCCCCTCACTCCCCGTACCCTTTAATATCCCACCCAGTCTAATCCCACTCTCCCCTCACTCCCCGCACCCTTTAATATCCCACCCAGTCTAATCCCACTCTCCCCTCACTCCCCGCACCCTTTAATATCCCACCCAGTCTAATCCCACTCTCCCCTCACTCCCCGCACCCTTTAATATCCCACCCAGTCTAATCCCACTCTCCCCCTCACTCCCCGTACCCTTTAATATCCCACCCAGTCTAATCCCACTCTCCCCCTCACTCCCCGCACCCTTTAATATCCCACCCAGTCTAATCCCACTCTCCCCTCACTCCCCGCACCCTTTAATCTCCCACCCAGTCTTATCCCACTCTCCCCTCACTCCCCGTACCCTTTAATATCCCACCCAGTCTAATCCCTCTCTCCCCCTCACTCCCCGTACCCTTTAATATCCCACCCAGTCTAATCCCACTCTCCCCCTCACTCCCCCCACCCTTTAATGTCCCACCCAGTCTAATCCCACTCTCCCCTCACTTCCCGCACCCTTTAATATCCCACCCAGTCTAATCCCACTCTCCCCCTCACTCCCCGTACCCTTTAATATCCCACCCAGTCTAATCCCACTCTCCCCCCCCACTCCCCGTACCCTTTAATATCCCACCCAGTCTAACCCCACTCTCCCACTCACTCCCCGCACCCTTTAATATCCCACCCAGTCTAATCCCACTCCCACCTCACTCCCCGTACCCTTTAATATCCCACCCAGTCTAATCCCACTCACGCCCCCTCTCTCCCCGCACCCTTTAATATCCCACCCAGTCTAATCCCACTCTCCCTCACTCCCCGTACCCTTTAATATCCCACCCAGTCTAATCCCACTCTCCCCCTCACTCCCCGTACCCTTTAATATCCCACCCAGTCTAATCCCACTCTCCCCCTCACTCCCCCCACCCTTTAATATCCCACCCAGTCAAATCCCACTCTCCCCCTCACTCCCCGTACCCTTTAATATCCCACCCAGTCTAATCCCACTCTCCCCCTCACTCCCCGCACCCTTTATTATCCCACCCAGTCTAATCCCACTCTCCCCCTCACTCCCCGCACCCTTTAATATCCCACCCAGTCTAATCCCACTCTCCCCCTCACTCCCCGTACCCTTTAATATCCCACCCAGTCTAATCCCACTCTCCCCCTCACTCCCCGCACCCTTTAATATCCCACCCAGTCTAATCCCACTCTCCCCCTCACTCCCCGCACCCTTTAATATCCCACCCAGTCTAATCCCACTCTCCCCCTCACTCCCAGCACCCTTTAATATCCCACCCAGTCTAATCCCACTCTCCCCCTCACTCCCCGCACCCTTTAATATCCCACCCAGTCTAATCCCACTCTCCCCCTCACTCCCCGCACCCTTTAATATCCCACCCAGTCTAATCCCACTCTCCCCTCACTCCCCGCACCCTTTAATATCCCACCCAGTCTAATCCCACTCTCCCCCTCACTCCCCGCACCCTTTAATATCCCACCCAGCCAAATCCCACTCTCCCCCTCACTCCCCCCACCCTTTAATATCCCACCCAGTCTAATCCCACTCTCCCCCTCACTCCCCGTACCCTTTAATATCCCACCCAGTCTAATCCCACTCTCCCCCTCACTCCCCACACCCTTTAATATCCCACCCAGTCTAATCCCACTCTCCCCCTCACTCCCCGTACCCTTTAATATCCCACCCAGTCTAATCCCAGTCTCCCCCTCACTCCCCGCACCCTTTATTATCCCACCCAGTCTAATCCCACTCTCCCCCTCACTCCCCGCACCCTTTAATATCCCACCCAGTCTAATCCCACTCTCCTGCTCACACCCCGCACCCTTTAATATCCCACCCAGTCTAATCCCACTCTCCCCCTCACTCCCCCCACCCTTTAATATCCCACCCAGTCTAATCCCACTCTCCCCCTCACTCCCCGCACCCTTTAATATCCCACCCAGTCTAATCCCACTCTCCCCCTCACTCCCCGCACCCTTTAATATCCCACCCAGTCTAATCCCACTCTCCCCCCTCACTCCCCGCACCCTTTAATATCCCACCCAGTCTAATCCCACTCTCCCTGCTCACTCCCCGTACCCTTTCATATCCCACCCAGTCTAATCCCACTCTCCCCCTCACTCCCCGCACCCTTTAATATCCCACCCAGTCTAATCCCACTCTCCCCCTCACTCCCTGCAACCTTTAATATCCCACCCAGTCTAATCCCACTCTCCCCCTCACTCCCCGCACCCTTTAATATCCCACCCAGTCTAATCCCACTCTCCCCCTCACTCCCCGCACCCTTTAATATCCCACCCAGTCTAATCCCACTCTCCCCCTCACTCCCCGCACCCTTTAATATCCCACCCAGTCTAATCCCACTCTCCCTCTCACTCCCCGCACCCTTTAATATCCCACCCAGTCTAATCCCACTCTCCCCCTCACTCCCAGCACCCTTTAATATCCCACCCAGTCTAATCCCACTCTCCCCCTCACTCCCCGTACCCATTAATATCCCACCCAGTCTAATCCCACTCTCCCCCTCACTCCCCGCACCCTTTAATATCCCACCCAGTCTAATCCCACTCTCCCCCTCACTCCCCGCACCCTTTAATATCCCACCCAGTCTAATCCCACTCTCCCCCTCACTCCCCGCACCCTTTAATATCCCACCCAGTCTAATCCCACTCTCCCCCTCACTCCCCGCACCCTTTAATATCCCACCCAGTCTAATCCCACTCTCCCCCTCACTCCCCGCACCCTTTAATATCCCACCCAGTCTAATCCCACTCTCCCTGCTCACTCCCCGTACCCTTTCATATCCCACCCAGTCTAATCCCACTCTCCCCCTCACTCCCCGCACCCTTTAATATCCCACCCTGTCTAATCCCACTCTCCCCCTCACTCCCTGCAACCTTTAATATCCCACCCAGTCTAATCCCACTCTCCCCCTCACTCCCCACACCCTTTAATATCCCACCCAGTCTAATCCCACTCTCCCCCCTCACTCCCCGCACCCTTTAATATCCCACCCAGTCTAATCCCACTCTCCCTGCTCACTCCCCGTACCCTTTCATATCCCACCCAGTCTAATCCCACTCTCCCCCTCACTCCCCGCACCCTTTAATATCCCACCCTGTCTAATCCCACTCTCCCCCTCACTCCCTGCAACCTTTAATATCCCACCCAGTCTAATCCCACTCTCCCCCTCACTCCCCGCACCCTTTAATATCCCACCCAGTCTAATCCCACTCTCCCCCTCACTCCCCGCACCCTTTAATATCCCACACAGTCTAATCCCACTCTCCCTGCTCACTCCCTGTACCCTTTCATATCCCACCCAGTCTAATCCCACTCTCCCCACACCCTTTAATATCCCACCCAATCTGAGCCTACTCTCAGTCGGGGGGTGTGACCCTTCGTGTTGTGATGCTCCGGGGTGTGACGGACGGAGGTGTGGCGCTCCGTGTTGTGACGCTCCGGGGTGTGACGGACGGGGGTGTGACGCTTCGTGTTGTGACGGACGGGGGTGTGACGCTTTGTGTTGTGACGCTCTGCGGTGTGATGGACGGAGGTGTGACGCTTCGTGTTGTGACGTTCCGGGGCGTGACGCTCCGTGTTGTGACGTTCCGCAGTGTGACGTCCGTCCTGATGCCCCTGTCTCTGTTGCAGGTGGGGCAGATCCTCCAGCGGGACAAGGATCGGTGCCGGGCTGTGGTGCAGTTGCAGAGAGGGGACGAGCTGGTCCTGAGGTTCGACTACGACGCCATCTGTTACTACGTGGGAGCCACAGACAACGACTGAGGGACCTGACTGCCTCCCTCCCCCTTCCCCCCCCCCCCCCCCATCTCCTCCCCCCGCCTCCTCCCCCGGGAAAGCCGGCGGCCCCCCCCCCCCACGGGATTCAAGGCTCGGAGCCGAGATTTCACGACGGCGGGAATGGAATTCCACCCCCCGCGGAAGGGGCAACGATGCGAATACCAGGACAATCTCAACGTCAAGCGTGCGACCGTTGTTCAAACACACCCACGGTTCTGTACCTTTCCCGCTGGTACTAAACTCGGGACTGGCTGCTTATTCGGAATGCACCCCTCCCCTCGTGATACCTGGTGTCATTCAGGAGGGGACTGCGCGGTGCGGGGTGGGGGGGGTGGTGAATCCGATCGACATACTCGTGCCTGTGATTGACGATGTTTGTGTGTGTGTGTCAGGGAGGGAGATCTTTGTACAGATATTGGTCGGGGAAGCGGGCTGGAGTCACCCTCAGTTGCCCTGTGCCCGCAGTTCCTCACCATGCCATGCATGGGGGTGTCCGCGGTGCACCCCTCCCAAACTGCTCCCCCCTGTAGGTGCCCCATGGTACTGCGGCGCCCGGGCACCCGGAGCCAGACTCCCTGATTGTGGGGGGTCTGAGGGGAAGGGGGTTTGGGCGGGGCAGGGGGGGTCGGTGGAGGGAGGCCAGGGCCTTAAATTGAAACGGCAAATTCGCCTGCAACCGATGCTTCCCAGCTGCCTCAGAGGGAGTCGGGCGGAGGTGAGGGGGGGGTGGGGGAGGAGGGCCTGTACCCCACCCTGCGACAAAGCTGGATTATTTGGGACCACTCAAGGTGGGGAATCTGGCCCACCCCACCCCTCCACCCAATCCCCTGACTCACGGCTGGTCCCTGCTCCCACAGCTCCCCACTACTGCAGGCTTTTAACTGGCTGGGGTCCGGTCTAGTTGCGACGGGCTCATGAATAAAGCTGGCTGCACTCTCGGAATGGCCGTGTGTTTTCTGTGCTGTTGGTGCGGCGGCGAGCCATTGACACTGATGATGAGGGAGGGGGGAGAGACGGGAAGGGGAGGGGATGGGAGCGAGGGAGACAGGACATGAGAGGATGTAGGGGACTATGGGGAGAGAGCGGGCCAGTGGGATTAGTTTGGGATTGATACAGGGCTATGGGGAGAGAGCGGGCCAGTGGGATTAGTTTGGGATTGATACAGGACTATGGGGAGAGAGCAGGGCAGTGGGATTAGTTTGGGGATTGATACAGGGCTATGGGGAGAGAGCGGGCCAGTGGGATTAGTTTGGGATTGATACAGGGCTATGGGGAGAGAATGGGGCAGTGGGATTAGTTTGGGATTGATACAGGGCTATGGGGAGAGAGCGGGGCAGTGGGATTAGTTTGGGATTGATACAGGGCTATGGGGGGAGAGCGGGGCAGTGGGATTAGTTTGGGATTGATACAGGGCTATGGGGAGAGAGCGGGGCAGTGGGATTAGTTTGGGGTTGATACAGGGCTATGGGGAGAGAGCGGGGCAGTGGGATTAGTTTGGGGATTGATACAGGGCTATGGGGAGAGAGCGGGGCAGTGGGATTAGTTTGGGGTTGATACAGGGCTATGGGGCGAGAGCGGGGCAGTGGGATTAGTTTGGGATTGATACAGGGCTATGGGGAGAGAATGGGGCAGTGGGATTAGTTTGGGATTGATACAGGGCTATGGGGAGAGAGCGGGGCAGTGGGATCAGTTTGGGGATTGATACAGGGCTATGGGGGGAGAGCGGGGCAGTGGGATTAGTTTGGGGATTGATACAGGGCTTTGGGGCGAGAGCGGGGCAGTGGGATTATTTTGGGGATTGATACAGGGCTATGGGGGGAGAGCGGGGCAGTGGGATTAGTTTGGTGATTGATACAGGGCTATGGGGAGGGAGCAGGGCAGTGGGATTAGTTTGGGGATTGATACAGGGCTATGGGGGGAGAGTGGGGCAGTGGGATTAGTTTGGGGATTGATACAGGGCTATGGGGAGAGAGCGGGGCAGTGGGATTAGTTTGGGGATTGATACAGGGCTATGGGGAGAGAGCGGGGCAGTGGGATTAGTTTGGGGATTGATACAGGGCTGTGGGGCAGTGGGATTAGTTTGGGGATTGATACAGGGCTATGGGGAGAGAGCGGGGCAGTTTTTTAATTGTTCCAGCATGGATAACGATGGGCCAAATGGCCTCCTTCAGTGCTGGGAACCTCTCTGGTAAGTGATGCGAAGTGGAGAAGGAAGCGAAGAGACTGAAGTGCCTTGAACCACCAGAGGGCATCTCGGGGGCGGTAGAATTGTTCCGAGCTCCAGGACGACGCAAAGCAAAGTTTTACACTTCATTATGGCTGATTTGGAAGAAATGTAAACTGCTCTAAGATGTTTACCGGTAACCCTACAGCAACAACCGTGGGAGGTGTTCCTTGAGGTATTCAGTGCAACGTCAGATCAATACATCCCCCTCAAACGCCAAAGTTCCACTTGAACAAGTCAAGCAAGCACGGTCAACTTGTGAGGTGGGACAGAGTATAAAGCTGAAGGAAATGGCTTACACAAAGGCCAAGAGAAGTGCAGACAACTGGAAAAAATATTGAACGCAACTTGGTGAGACCACACCTGGAGTACTGTACACAGTTTTGGTCTCCTTACCTAAGGAAGGATATACTTGCCTTCGAGGGAGTGTAACCGAAGTTCACCAGATTCATAGGATGAGAGGGCTGTCCTATGAGGAGAGTTTGAGGAGACTAGACCTATATGCCCTAGAGTTTAGAAGAATGAGAGGTGATCTCATTGAAACGTATAAAATTCTTACAGGGTAGATGCTGAGAGGCTGTTTCCCCCTGGCTGGGGAGTCTAGAACCAGGGGGCACAGTCTCAGGATAAGGGGTCGGCCACTTAGGACTGAGATGAGGAGGAATTTCTTCACTCAGAGGGCGGTGAATCTTTGGAATTCTCTACCCCAGAGGGCTGTGGAGGCTCAGTCGTTGAGTATATTCAAGGCTGAGATCGATAGATTTTTGGATATTAAAGGAATCGAGGGATATGGGGATCGGGCGGGAAAGTGGAGTTGAAGTCGAAGATCAGGCATGATCTTACTGAATGGCGGAGCAGGCTCGAGGAGCCGAATGGCCGACTCCTGCTCCTATTCCTTATGTTCTTAACAGAGGGACACAAAAAAAATATTACGAGGTGCAGAAAGGGAATCGGGGAAAATAAACTGGCAATTAATATAAAGGCTCGTCGAATCTTACCACGCAGAAGGAGGCCATTCGGCCCGTCGTGCCTGTGCCAGCTCTTATAAACAGCGATCCAATTAGTCCTACACCCCTGCTCTTTCCCCATAGCCCTGCAAGTTGGCCCTGTTCCAGTACGTGTGCAATCACCTTTTGAAAGTTTCTGTGGACCCACCCTGCTTCCACCGCCCTTTCAGGCAGTGCGTCCCAGATCTTAACAATCCTCTGTGGGGATAAATGTCTCCCACGTTTTTCTAATGATCCGTTTTACAATCCCAGCTCATTTGTTTCCAGCATTTGGCTGACCGAATTCAGGAATGGGCTCGCAGGGCGGGCACTAAGCTGGAATTGTGAAGGCTCCCAAACCAGCACACGACGTGTCAGGGAGGAAATCGTGCATTTCTCCAGCGCCTTTCACCACCTCAGGACGTCGCAAAGGGCTTCAGAACCAATTAAGTACTTTTTTTGAAGTGTGGCCACTGTTGTAATGTGGGAAACACGGCAGGCAATTTGCACACAGCAAGCTCCCACAAACAGCAACATGATAAATGACCAGATCATCTGTTTTTAGTAGTGTTGGGTGAGGGACAAATATTGGCCCCAGGACACCGGGGAGAAAACCCCCTGCTCTTCTTCCAATAGTGGCCGTGGGATTTTTACATCCACCTGAGAGGCCAGATGGGGCCTCGGGTTTAACGTCTCATCCCAAAAGACGGCACCTCCGACAGTGCGGCGCTCCCTCAGTACTGCCCCTCCGACAGCGCGGCGCTCACTCAGTACCGCCCCTCCGACAGTGCGGCGATCCCTCAGTACTGCCCCTCCGACAGTGCGGCGCTCCCTCAGTACCGCCCCTCCGACAGTGCGGTGATCCCTCAGTACTGCCCCTCCGACAGTGCGGCGCTCCCTCAGTACTGCCCCTCCGACAGTGCAGCTCACCCTCAGTACTGCCCCTCCGACAGTGCGGTGCTCCCTCAGTACCGCCCCTCCGACAGTGCGCCAATTCCTCAGTACCACCCCTCCGACAGTGCGCGCTCCCACAGTACTGCCCCTCCGACAGTGCGGCGCTCCCTCAGTACCACCCCTCCCACAGTGCGGCACTTCCTCAGTACCACCCCTCCAACAGTGCGGCACGCCATCAGTACTGCCCCTCCGACAGTGCGATACTCCCTCAGTACTACCCCTCCGACAGTGCGGCGCTCCCTCAGTACTCCCCCCTCCGGCAGTGCAGCGCTCCTTCAGTACCGCCCCTCCGACAGTGCGGTGCGCCCTCAGTACCGCCCCTCCGACAATGCGGCGCTCTCTCAGTACTGCCCCTCCGGCAGTGCGGCGCTCCCTCAGTACCGCCCCTCCGACAGTGCGACGCTCCCTCAGTACTGCCCCTCCGACAGTGCGGCTCTTCCTCAGTACTGCCCCTCCAACAGTGCGGCGCTCCCTCAGTACTGCCCCTCCGACAGTGCGGTGCTCCCTCAGTACTGGCACCGGGGGAGTGTTGGCCTCGATTATGGGGCTTGAACCCATTGAACACTCCCAGGGCAGGTACAGCACGGGTTAGATACAGAGTAAAGCTCCCTCTACAATGTCCCATCAAACACTCCCAGGGCAGGTACAGCATGGGTTCGATGCAGAGTAAAGCTGCTTCTACACTGTCCCATCAAACACTCCCAGGGCAGGGACAGCATAGGTTAGATACAGAGTAAAGCTCCTCCTACACTCTCTCGTCAAACACTCCACGGACAGGTACAGCACGGTGTTACATACAGAGTAAAGCTACCTCTACACTGCCCCATCAAACACTCCCAGGGCAGGTACAGCATAGGTTAGATACAGAGTAAAGCTCCCTCTACACTGTCCCATCAAACACTCCCAGGGCAGGTACAGCACGAGACAGGGGATAAGACGAGAGATTAGTAGATAGAGGAAAAGTGAGAGAATGAGGGAGACCGGAGGAGGGAGGGGAAGAGACAGAGAGAATGAGACCGGCAAGCACAGAGGGAGGGTGGACCATCCCTGGGTGGACTGTCCTTACGTGGACCATCACAAGGGCAGTGCAGCGCTTCCTCAAGGAGTGTCAGACTGGATGGGACCACTGCAGGACGCAGACTTGTCAAATATCTCTCCTAGTTTAGCGCAGACATCTCGCTAAAATGGTGGCGCGAAAGGCCCTCTCCGAAACTCCCACACACAGCCCGTGAGGTCTTCTTGTTTGTAGTGAGGTCTGGCAGTAGTTAGCGGTAACCAGGTGCCGGTAACTAGTTGGCAGGGAGGAGGTGGCAGGACACTGGGGGAGAACTCCCCCCTACTCTTCTTCCAATTGTGGCCACAGGATCTTTTATGTCCACCTGAGAGGGCAGACAGGGGGCTTTGAGTTTAACATCTCATCTGAAAGACAGCACCTCTGACAGTGCGGCGCTCCCTCAGTACCGCCCCTCCGACAGTGCGGCGCTCCCTCAGTACCGCCTCTCCGACAGTACGGCGCTCCCTCAGTACTGCCCCTCCGACAGTGCGGCGCTCCCTCAGTACCGCCCCTCCGACAGTGCGGCGCTCCCTCAGTACCGACAGTGCGGCGCTCCCTCAGTACTGGCACCGGGGGAGTGTCGGGCCTGGGTTATGGGGCTCAAGTCTCGAGTGGGGACAGAGTGGATGACTTTACAATGGGGACCCTTGGCCTGGTCCAATGACCTATTCCCCGCCCTCTAGCCCAGCTTTACCTGAAGGATATGCTTAGGCCTAGAAATTGGCTTGTGAACGATCGCTGCGTCGGTTCGGGTAGCCCTGAGGTACTCCGATATTGGGCATTGGGCTACATTTGCATCAGAGCAGTGAGCTGCAGACAGCAGCTGGACCTCCCCAGGCAGCTCACTGGCAAAGAGGAGCTCAAATTCTCCAGCTAGGTCCTGGGAGAGGAGAGGGGAGGGAAGCCATCGGAGGTTATTGGGGGAGGGGAAGCGATCGAGAGGGATGGAGTCGGCGATTAGGAGAGATGGAGGGAGGAGGCGATCGAGAGGGATGGAGGGAGCCAGCGATTAGGAGAGAGCGGGAGAGATGGAGGGAAGGGATAGAGGGGGGGATTGGGAGGGAGGGATGGGGAGAGAGGGAGCAATCGGGGGAGGGAGAGAGGGTGCCATTGGAAGAGGGATAAGAACATAAGAAATAGGAGCAGGAGTTGGCCATTTGGCCCTTCGAGCCTGCTCCGTCATTCAATAAGATCAGGGCTGATCTTCTACCTCATCTCCACTTTCCTGCACTATCCCCATATCCCTTGATTCCCTTAATATTCAAAAATCTATCAATCAAGGATGGGGAGAGAGGGAGGGAGGGTGCCATTGGGAGAGGGAGTGATCGGGAGAGGGGTAGAGGGAGGGATGGATGGAGGGAGCAATAGGGAGAGGGAGGGGGCCATGGGGAGAGGGATGGGGAGGGAAGGATGGAGAGAGGGATGGATCGGGAGGGGGATAGGGTAAGTAGAGAGAGGGATGGCGAAGCTGAACTGGGACTAGCAATAGCTTTGGGCACTGCCATGGGTCCGGGTGCAGTTCCTCTTTTTCCGCCTGCACCAATATGGCGGCCGGCGCGATTCCAGCGTAGCCCGCCCGCCATATTGGATGCGTCGGTGCCGTGGAGATTCTGGACCCCTCCGCCCATGACATCACCGGGGTTGGGAGGAGGGGCGGGTCACCATACAGGAACAAGGAAGGCGCAGCAGGGAAGGAGTGAACCTGTGACCCCGGTGTGACCTCCGTTGACCCCTTGACACAAACAAACAGCACCTTGATTACGAGGGGGGGATGGGGCGGCGGTCACCGCGACAACAGAATTAAACACAGCTTCAGGTGCAACAGCATAATACGCCCCCCCCCCAATCCCCGCACACATGGCCCATTTAAATCTGCTCCCCAACCCCCAACCCCAACCCCAACTCCCTCCTCCCTCAACTCAGAAGGCGTCAGCTCTCGCTGGGGTTTTTTTTGGGATCCACAAGAACCACACCCACATCTTCCGCCTCCACACACAGGTTACCCTTTTGGTCTCTAATAGGCCCTACACTTTCCTTAGTTATCCTCTTGCTCTTAATATTAATGGCCCAGAAATTCGGGTTGGGGGCTTCCCGCGGGTGCAAGCCCCTGACCTGGACTTACCCAGTGCGCCGGCCGTTGAGCTGTGGGCCCGCGTGGGATTCCGATCCTGGGCCTCCTCCAGCTGCCGGCGCGCAGTGCTTGCGTATCCCAGGGGCGCAGTTAGTTCGAAGCGTCCCCTGGGATCACGTGGGCCATGGAGAGCCAATGGTAGCAGGACGAGCTGTCAAACCTATAAATACTATAAGCCCCAAAACATCACTAAATCTTCAAATAAATTTTTTTTTTTAATCACATTTTAAAAATAACTATAAATTACATGAAATAACTATTTTAAGCAATAATTTAAATTATTGAAAAAATTAATTACATTTTTCTAATGGGGCTAAAAAGTATTTTAAAATAATAAACCTGTGGAAAAAATGTTTTAATTTTAATTAATTCCACCACTTACCTTGTTAAAAGCAGGCCTTGCGCCTGCTTTTTAAAAGTGTAACGGCTGGAGACTTACCCTCCCGGAAAAAAACCGTAAGTTCGATGTGCACGCGCTGCCTCTCCCGCACACGCGTTTGACCTCTGCACCTGTTCTTTCAGGGGAATGGAAGTTCCGGTTTCCCGCGCGTGCGCAGTGCATGCACGAAACCGGCACTTCCATTGGGCCTACGGGTGAGTACCCCGTGCGTACTCACCCGTGGAGACCCGAATTTCTGGGCCAAAACATCTTTGGGCTTTCCTTGATTTTACTTGCCAATATTTTTTCATGCCCTCCCTTTGCTTTCCGAATTTCCTTTTTAATTTCACCCCTGCACTTTCTATACTCCTCTCAGCTTTCTGCAGTCTTTAGCTCTCGGTATCTGACAAAGGCTTCACTTTCTTGCCTTATCCTACCCTGTATGCCCCTTGACATCCAGGGGAGCTCGAGATTTGTTAGTCCCACCCTTTTTCTTTGAGGGAATATACTTGCTCTGAATCCTCCTTGAACGTCTCCCACTGCTCTGACACTGATCTACCTTCAAGTAGCTGTTTCCAGTCCACTTTGGCTAAATCACATCTCAGCTTAGTAAAATTGGCCTTTCCCCAATCGAGACCTTTTACTCCTGGTCTCTCTTTGTTCTTTTCCATAACTATGCTAAATCTAACTGAATTATGATCGCTACCACCTATATGCTCTCCCACTGATACCCCTTCCACCTGCCCAGCTTCATTCCCTAAAACTAAGTCCAGAGCCGCCCCCTCTCTTGTTGGGCTTGCTACGTACTGGCTAAAGTTCTCCTGAACGCATTTTAAGGATTCTGTGCCCTCTAAACCGTTTACAGTGATTCTATCCCAGTTAATATTAGGGTAGTTGAAATCCCCTACTATTACTGCCCTATTGTTTTTGCACTGCTCAGAAATTTGCCTACATATTTTCTCTTCAATTTCCCTCTTCTATCTCCCTAAGAAACAATAGAGGTGCCATTACACTACTAGGTGTATTCTATAGGCCACAAGCTAGCGGGAAAAATATGGAGGAGCAAATTTGCAGAGAAATTGCAGAGAGCAGCAGGAGCGATAGAGTGATAATGGGGGACTTCAACTATCCTAATATAGACTGGGATCGTAATAGTGTAAAGGTCAGAGAGGGGGAAGAATTTCTGAAGTGTGTTCAGGAGAACTTTCTTGATCAGTACGTTTCTGGCCCAACGAGGAAGGAGGCATTGCTGGATCTGGTTCTGGGGAATGAAGTAGGTCAAGTGGAGCAAGTGTCAGTAGGGGGAACATTTAGGGAACAGTGATCATAGTATCATAAGGTTTAGATTAGCTATGGAAAAGGACAGGGAGCAATCTAGAGAAAATATATTTAATTGGAGGATGGCAAATTTCAGTGGGTTGAGAACGGATCTGGCCCGGGTAAATTGGAATCAAATCGCAGGCAAAACCGTAATGGAACAATGGGCTGCCTTTAAAGAGGAAATAGTTCGGGTACAGTCGAGGTACATTCCCACTAGGGGGAAAGGTAGGGCAAATAAAGTCGGAGCTCCCTGGATGACGAAAGAGATAGAGTGAGATGAAGCAGAAAAGGAGCGTGTATGACAGGTGTCAGGTCGAGAATACATCTAAGAATCAGGCTAAATATATAAACTTCAGAGAAGAAGTGAAAAAGAAAATAAGAGGGGCAAAGAGAGGGTATAAGAATAGACTGGCAGCTAACATAAAAGGTAATCCAAAAGTCTTCTATAGGCATATAAATAGTAAACGGGTAGTAAGAGGGGTGGGGCTGATTAGGGACCAAAAAGGAGGCCTACACATGGAGGCAGAGGGCATGGCTGAGGTACTAAATAAGTTCTTTGCATCTGTCTTCGCCAAGGAACAGGATGCTGCCATAGATATAGTGAAGGAGGAGGTAGAAGAGATACTGGATGGGATAAGAATTGATAAAGACGAGGTACCAGAAAGGCTGGCTGTACTTAAAGTAGATAAGTCACCAGGACCGGATGGGATGCATCCTAGGATGCTGAGGGAAGTGAAGGAAATCGCGGAGTTACTGGCCATAATCTTCCAATCCTCCTTAGAAACGGGGGTGGTGCCAGAGGACTGGAGAATTGCAAATGTTACACCCTTGTCCAGAAAAGGGTGTAAAGATAAACCCAGCAACTACAGGCCATTCAGTTTAACCTCGCTAGTGGGGAAGCTTTTCGAAACAATAATCAGGGACAAAGTTAACAGTCACTTGGACAAGTGCGGATTCATTAAGGAAAGCCAGCACGGATTTGTTAAAGGCAAATCGTGTTTAACCAACTTGAGTTCTTTGATGAGGTAACAGAGAGGGTTAATGAGGGCAATACGGTTGACGTGGTGCATATGGATTTCCAAAAGGTGTTTGATAAAGTGCCACATAATAGGCTTGCCAGCAAAGTTGAAGCCCATGGAGTAAAAGGGACAGTGGCAGTATGGGTACGGAATTGGCTAAGTGACAAGAAACAGAGAGTAGAGGTGAACGGTTGTTTATCGGACTGGAGGAAGGTATACAGTGGTGTTCCCCAGGGGTCGGTAGGAGGACCACCGCTTTTCTTGATATATATTGACTAAATTTGTAGATGACACAATACGTGGAAGTATAGTGAACAGTGAGGAGGATAGGGATAGACTTCAGGAAGACATAGACAGGCTGGTGAAATGGGCGGACACGTGGCAGATGAAATTTAATGCAGAAAATTGTGAAGTGATACATTTTGGTCGAAAGATTGAGGAGAGTAAATATAAACTAAAGGGGACAATCCTAAAGGGGGTGCATGAACAGAGAGACCTGGGGGTATGTGTGCACAAATCGTTGAAGGTGGCAGGGCAGGTTGAGAAAGCGGTTAAAAAAGCTTACGGGATCCTGGGCTTCATAAATAGAGGTATAGAGTACAAAAGCAAGGAAGTTATGATGAACCTTTATAAAACACTGGTTCGACCTCAACTGGAGTATTGTGTCCAATTCTGGGCACCGCACTTTAGGATGTGAAGGTCCTAGACAGGGTGTAGAAAAGATTTACGAGAACGATTCCAGGGATGAGGGACTTCAGTGACGTGGAGAAGCTGGGGTTGTTCTCCTTAGAGCAGAGAAGGTTAAGGGGAGATTGTCCAGAATGGTGCCAGGGATGAGGGACTTCAGTGACATGGAGAGACTGGAGAAGCTGGGATTGTTCTCCTTAGAGCAGAGAAGGTTAAGGGGAGATTGACCAGAATGGTACCGGGGATGAGGGACTTCAGTGATGTGGAGAGACTGGAGAAGCTGGGGTTGTTCTCCTTAGAGCAGAGAAGGTTAAGGGGAGATTGACCAGAATGGTACCGGGGATGAGGGACTTCAGTGATGTGGAGAGACTGGAGAAGCTGGGGTTGTTCTCCTTAGAGCAGAGAAGGTTAAGGGGAGATTGACCAGAATGGTACCAGGGATGAGGAACTTCAGTGATGTGGAGAGACTGGAGAAGCTGGGGTTGTTCTCCTTAGAGCAGAGACGGTTAAGGGGAGATTGACCAGAATGGTGCCAGGGATGAGGGACTTCAGTGACATGGAGAGACTGGAGAAGCTGGGATTGTTCTCCTTAGAGCAGAGAAGGTTAAGGGGAGATTGACCAGAATGGTACCAGGGATGAGGAACTTCAGTGATGTGGAGAGACTGGAGAAGCTGGGATTGTTCTCCTTAGAGCAGAGAAGGTTAAGGGGAGATTGTCCAGAATGGTGCCAGGGATGGGGGACTTCAGTGATGTGGAGAGACTGGAGAAGCTGGGGTTGTTCTCCTTAGAACAGAGAAGGTTAAGGGGAGATTGACCAGAATGGTGCCAGGGATGGGGGACTTCAGTGATGTGGAGAGACTGGAGAAGCTGGGGTTGTTCTCCTTAGAACAGAGAAGGTTAAGGGGAGACTTAATAGAGGTGTTCAAAATCATGAGGGGTCTGGACAGCGTAGAGAGAAACTGTTCCCATTGGCGGGAGGGTCGAGAACCAGAGGATACAGATTTAAGGTGATTGGCAGAAGAACCAAAGGCGACATGAGGAAAAACTTGTTTGCGCAGCGAGTGGTCAGGATCTGGAATTCACTGCTTGAGAGGGTGGTGGAGGCAGATTCAATCGTGGCTTTCAAAAGGGAGTTGGATAAGTACCTGAAAGAAAAAAATTGCAGGGCTACGGGGAGAGGGCGGGGGAGTGGGACTAGCTGAAGTGCTCTTGCGGAGAGCCGGCACAGGCTCGACGGGCTGAATGGCCTCCTCCTGTGCTGTAACCACTCTAAGATTCTCTGACTGTGGGGGACTCTATAGTACACTCCCAGCAGTATGATTGCCCCTTTATTTGTTCTTCAGTTCAACCCATATGGTCTTATTTGATGACCCTTCTAACATATCCTCCCTCCTCACTGCTGTAATTGTTTCTTTAACCAATATTGCGACCACCCCCTCCTTTTTTAAACCCCTCTCTCTATCGCGTCTGAAAACCCTGTAACCAGGAATGTTGAGCTGCACGGGGAGTGGGCGAAGGGCGGGGGGTGAAACAGTTCCGTAAGAATCACAATCCGACGCGAGACATCATGAATCAAAACGCAAATA
>NW_028225185.1:40910315-41040315 GCF_052327205.1 Somniosus microcephalus
CCTGGCCATCAAAAAAGGCAGACACAGACAGACCCGCTGCCAAGAGAGGACAGGATATGTTCTCACTGCAGTCAGGGAGTGGTGGAGACAGAGATGCACTTCCTCACAGCTTGTGGAAAATATCAGGGCATCAGGGAGAATTTCTACCAAAAATTCACAAAAATATGCCCTGAATTCAGAAATTTGAATGATGACCATAAACTCCCATACCTACTAGGGGAACAGAGAAACTGTGTAACCTTAGCGCACACTATGTTACAGCTTGCCATAAACAGAGGGGACAACCAGTAAACCTAAGAAAAGAGTATATACAAATTATACGAATGTATATTTTATACACTCAGGGATATATCTGTTTATACACTGTATGAATAGATCTGCGTTTATGTGTTCAACCATAAATGTTTTTCGATGCTTTGGCAACATAAGATGTACCTTATCATGCCAATAAAGCGATTTGAAGTTGAATTGAATTGATACAGAGTAAAGCTCCCTCTGCACTGTCCCATCAAACACTCCCAGGCAGGTACAGCACGAGACAGGGATAAGACGAGAGATTAGTAGATAGAGGAAAAGTGAGAGAATGAGGGGGACCGGAGGAGGAGGGGAAGAGACAGAGAGAATGAGACCGCAAGCACAGAGGGAGGGTAGACCATCTCTAGTGGACTGTCCTTACGTGGACCATCACAACGGCAGTTGCAGCGCTTCCTCAAGGAGTGTCGGACTGGATGGGACCACTGCAGGACGCAGACTTGTCAAATATCTCTCCTAGTTTAGCGCAGACATCTCGCTAAAATGGTGGCGCGAAAGACCCTCTCCGAAACTCCCACACACAGCCTGTGAGGTCTTCTTGTTTGTAGTGAGGTCTGGCAGTAGTTAGCGGTAACCAGTGCCGTAACTAGTTGGCAGTGAGGAGGTGGCAGGACACTGGGGAGAACTCCCCCCTACTCTTCTTCCATTGTGGCCACAGGATCTTTTATGTCCACTTGAGAGGGCAGACAGGGGCTTTGAGTTAACATCTCATCTGAAAGACAGCACCTCTGACAGTGCAGTACTTCTTCAATACCGCCCCTCCGACAGTGCAGCGTGCTCTCAGTCCTGCCCCTCCGACAGTGCGGCGCTCCCTCAGTACCGCCCCTCCGACAGTGCAGCGCTCCCTCAGTACCGCCCCTCCGACAGTGCGGCGCTCCCTCAGTACTGCCCCTCCGACAGTGCGGCGCTCCCTCAGTACTGCCCCTCCGACAGTGCGACGCTCCCTCAGTACTGCCCCTCTGACAGTGCGACGCTCCCTCAGTACTGCCCCTCCGACAGTGCAACGCTCCCTCGAGTACCGCCCCTCCGACAGTGCAACGCTCCCTCGGTACCTGCCCCTCGCGACAGTGCAACGCTCCCTCAGTACTGGCACCGGGGGAGTGATGGGCTCGAGTCTCTGGAGTGGGGACAGAGTGGATGACTTTATGATGGGGACCCTTGGCCTGGTCCAATGACCTATTCCCCGCCCTCTAGCCCAGCTTTACCTGAAGGATATGCTTGGGCTAGAAATTGGCTCGTGAACGATCGCTGCGTCGGTTCGGGTAGCCCTGAGGTACTCCGATATTGGGCATTGGGCCATATTTGCATCAGAGCGGTGAGCTGCAGACAGCAGATGACCTCCCCAGGCAGCTCACTGGCATAGAGGAGCTCAAATTCTCCAGCTAGGTCCTGGAGAGGAGAGGGAGGGAAGCCATCAGAGGTTATTGGGGGAGGGAAGCGATCGAGAGGGATGGAGTCGGCGATCAGGAGAGATGGAGGGAGGAGGCGATCGAGTGGGATGGGGGGGTCGGGAAGGAAGGGATAGGGAGAGAGGGAGGGGATGCAATCGGAGAGGGAGTGATTGGGAGAGGGTGCCATTGGGAGAGGGATAAGAACATAAGAAATAGGAGCAGGAGTAGGCCATTTGCCCTTCGAGCCTGCTCCGTCATTCAATAAGATCAGGCTGATCTTCTACCTCATCTCCACTTTCCTGCACTATCCCCATATCCCTTGATTCCCTTAATATTCAAAAATCTATCGATCAGGATGGGGAGAGAGGGTGCCATTGGGAGAAGAGTGATCGGAGAGGGGTAGAGGGAGGATGGATGGAACGAGGAATGGAGGGAGCAATAGGAGAGGGAGGGGGCCATCGGGAGAGGAAGGATGAGAGAGAGGATGGATCGGAGGGGGATGGGTAAGTAGAGAGAGAGGATGGCGGAGCTGAACTGGGACTAGCAATAGCTTTGGGCACTGCCATGGGTCCGGTGCAGTTCCTCTTTTTCCGCCTGCACCAATATGGCGGCCGGCGCGATATTGGATGCATCGGTGCCGTGGAGATTCTGGACCCCTCCACCCATGACATCACCGAGGTTGGGAGGAGGGGCGGTCACAATACAGGAACAAGGAAGGCGCAGCAGGGAAGGAGTGAACCTGTGACCCCGTGTGACCTCCGTTGACCCCTTGACACAAACAGCACCTTGATTACGAGGGGGGATGGGGCGGCGGTCACCGCGACAACAGAATTAAACACAGCTTCAGGTGCAACAGCATAATACGCACCCCCCCAATCCCCGCACACATGGCCCATTTAAATCTGCTCCCCCACCCCCAACCCCAATTCCCTCTACTCAGAAGGCGTCAGCTCTCGCTGGGGTTTTTTTGGGATCTACAAGAACCACACCCACATCTTCCGCCTCCACACACAGGTTACCCTTTTGGTCTCTAATAGGCCCTACACTTTCCTTAGTTATCCTCTTGCTCTTAATATTAATGGCCCAGAAATTCGGGTTGGGGGCTTCCGCGGTGCAAGCCCCGACCTGGACTTACCCAGCGCGCCGGCCGTTGAGCTGTGAGCCCGCGTGGTATTCCGATCCTGGCCTGCTCCAACTGCTGGCGCGCAGTGCTTGCGTATCCCAGGGCGCAGTTAGTTCGAAGCGTCCCCTGGGATCACGTGGCCATGGAGAGCCAATGGTAGCAGGACGAGCTGTCAAACCTATAAATACTATAAGCCCCAAAACATCACTAAATCTTCAAATAAATTTTTTTTTAATCACATTTTAAAAATAACTATAAATTACATGAAATAACTATTTTAAGCAATAATTTAAATGTATTGAAAAAATTAATTACATTGTTCTAACGGGGCTAAAAAGTATTTAAAAATAATAAACCTGTGGAAAAAATGTTTTAATTTTAATTAATTCCACCACTTACCTTGTTAAAAGCAGCCTTGCGCCTGCTTTTTAAAAGTGTAACGCTGGAGACTTACCCTCCCGGAAAAAAACCGGAAGTTCGATGCGCACTGCGCTGCCTCTCCCGCACACGCTTTGACCTCTGCACCCCTTCTTTCAGGGAATGGAAGTTCCGTTTCCCGCGCGTGCGCAGTGCATGCACGAAACCGGCATTTCCATTGGCCTACGGGTGAGTACCCCGTGCGTACTCACCTGTGAGACCCGAGTTTCTGGGCCAAAACATCTTTGGGCTTTCCTTGATTTTACTTGCCAATATTTTTTCATGCCCTCCCTTTGCTTTCCGAATTTCCTTTTTAATTTCACCCCTGCACTTTCTATACTCCTCTCAGCTTTCTGCAGTCTTTAGCTCTCGTATCTGACAAAGGCTTCACTTTCTTGCCTTTATCCTACCCTGTATGCCCCTTGACAGTCCAGGGGGAGCTCGAGATTTGTTAGTCCCACCCTTTTTCTTTGAGGGAATAACTTGCTCTGAATCCTCCTTGAACGTCTCCCACTGCTCTGACACTGATCTACCTTCAAGTAGCTGTTTCCAGTCCACGTTGGCTATATCACATCTCAGCTTAGTAAAATTGGCCTTTCCCCAATCGAGACCTTTTACTCCTGGTCTCTCTTTGTGCTTTGTCCATAACTATGCTAAATCTAACTGAATTATGATCGCTACCACCTATATGCTCTCCCACTGATACCCCTTCCACCTGCCCAGCTTCATTCCCTAAAACTAAGTCCAGAACTGCCCCCTCTCTTGTTGGGCTTGCTACGTACTGGCTAAAGTTCTCCTGATCGCATTTTAAGGATTCTGTGCCCTCTAAACCGTTTACAGTGATTCTATCCCAGTTAATATTAGGGTAGTTGAAATCCCCTACTATTACTGCCCTATTGTTTTTGCACTGCTCAGAAATTTGCCTACATATTTTCTCTTCAATTTCCCTCTTCTATCTCCCTAAGAAACAATAGAGGTGCCATTACACTACTAGGTGTATTCTATAGGCCACAAGCTAGCGGAAAAATATGGTGGAGCATATTTGCAGAGAAATTGGCAGAGAGCAGCAGGAGCGATAGAGTGATAATGGGGGACTTCAACTATCCTAATAGAGACTGGGATAGTAATAGTGTATAGGTCAGAGAGGGGAAGAATTTCCTCTTTAAAGGCAGCCCATTGTTCCATTACGATTTGCCTGCGATTTGATTCCAATTTACCCGGCCAGATCCGTTCTCAACCCACTGAAATTTGCCATCCTCCAATTAAATATATTTTCTCTAGATTGATCCCTGTCCTTTTCCATAGCTAATCTAAACCTTTGATACTATGATCACTGTTCCCTAAATGTTCCCCCTACTGACACTTGCTCCACTTGACCTACTTCATTCCCCAGAACCAGATCCAGCAATGCCTCCTTCCTCGTTGGCCAGAAACGTACTGATCAAGAAAGTTCTCCTGAACACACTTCAGAAATTCTTCCCCCTCTCTGACCTTTACACTATTACTATCCCAGTCTCTATTAGGATAGTTGAAGTCCCCCATTATCACTCTATCGCTCCTGCTGCTCTCTGCAATTTCTCTGCAAATTTGCTCCACCATATTGTTTCCCGCTAGCTTGTGGCCTATAGAATACACCTAGTAGTGTAATGGCACCTCTATTGTTTCTTAGGGAGATAGAAGAGGGAAATTGAAGAGAAAATATGTAGGCAAATTTCTGAGCAGTGCAAAAACAATAGGGCATAATAGTAGGGGGATTTCAACTACCCTAATATTAACTGGGATAGAATCACTGTAAACGGTTTAGAGGGCACAGAATCCTTAAAATGCGTTCAGGAGAACTTTAGCCAGGTACGTAGCAAGCCCAACAAGAGAGGGGGGCAGTTCTGGACTTAGTTTAGGGAATGAAGCTGGGCAGGTGAAGGGGTATCAGTGGGGAGAGCATATAGGTGGTAGCGATCATAATTCAGTTAGATTTAGCATAGTTATGGAAAAGAACAAAGAGAGACCAGAGTAAAAGGTCTCGATTGGGGAAAGGCCAATTTTACTAAGCTGAGATGTGATTTAGCCAAAGTGGACTGGAAACAGCTACTTGAAGGTAGATCAGTGTCAGAGCAGTGGGAGACGTTCAAGGAGGATTCAGAGCAAGTATATTCCCTCAAAGAAAAAGGGTTGGGACTAACAAATCTCGAGCTCCCCTGGATGTCAAGGGGCATACAGGGTAGGATAAAGGCAAGAAAGTGAAGCCTTTGTCAGATACCGAGAGCTAAAGACTGCAGAAAGCTGAGAGGAGTATAGAAAGTGCAGGGGTGAAATTAAAAAGGAAATTCGGAAAGCAAAGGGAGGGCATGAAAAAAATATTGGCAAGTAATATCAAGGAAAGCCCAAAGATGTTTTGGCCCAGAAACTCGGGTCTCCACAGGTGAGTACGCACGGGGTACTCACTCCGTAGGCCCAATGGAAATGCCGGTTTCGTGCATGCACTGCGCACTAGCGCGGGAAACCGGAACTTCCATTTCCCCTGAAAGAAGGGGTGCAGAGGTCAAACGCGTGTGCGGGAGAGGCAGCGCGTGCGCATCGAACTTACGGTTTTTTTCCGGAGGGTAAGTCTCCAGCCGTTACACTTTTAAAAAGCAGGCGCAAGGCCTGCTTTTAACAAGGTAAGTGGTGGAATTAAATAATTAAAATTAAAACATTTTTTCCACAGGTTTATTATTTTTAAATACTTTTTAGCCCCGTTAGAAAAATGTAATTAATTTTTTCAATAATTTAAATTAGTTGCTTAAAATAGTTATTTCATGTAATTTATAGTTATTTTTAAAATGTGATTAAAAAAAAAATTTATTTGAAGATTTAGTGATGTTTTGGGGCTTATAGTATTTATAGGTTTGACAGCTCGTCCTGCTACCATTGGCTCTCCATGGCCCACGTGATCCCAGGGGACGCTTCGAACTAACTGCGCCCCTGGATACGCAAGCACTGCGCGCCAGCAGTTGAGCAGGCCCAGGATCGGAATACCACGCGGGCTCACAGCTCAACGCCGGCGCGCTGGGTAAGTCCAGGTCGGGGCTTGCACCCGCGGGAAGCCCCCAACCCGAATTTCTGGGCCATTAATATTAAGAGCAAGAGGATAACTAAGGAAAGTGTAGGGCCTATTAGAGACCAAAAGGGTAACCTGTGTGTGGAGGCGGAAGATGTGGTGTGGTTCTTGTAGATCCCAAAAAAAACCCCAGCGAGAGCTGACGCCTTCTGAGTAGAGGGAATTGGGGTTGGGGGTGGGGGAGCAGATTTAAATGGGCCATGTGTGCGGGGATTGGGGGGGTGCGTATTATGCTGTTGCACCTGAAGCTGTGTTTAATTCTGTTGTCGCGGTGACCGCCGCCCCATCCCCCCCTCGTAATCAAGGTGCTGTTTGTGTCAAGGGGGTCAACGGAGTCACACCGGGTCACAGGTTCACTCCTTCCCTGCTGCGCCTTCCTTGTTCCTGTATTGTGACCCGCCCCTCCTCCCAACCTCGGTGATGTCATGGGTGGAGGGTCCAGAATCTCCACGCACCGATGCATCCAATATCGCCCGGCCGCCATATTGGTGCAGCGAAAAAGAGGAACTGCACCCGACCCATGGCAGTGCCCAAAGCTATTGCTAGTCCCAGTTCAGCTCCGCCATCCCTCTCTCTCTCTACTTACCCCATCCCCCTCCCGATCCATCCCTCTCTCATCCTTCCCTCTCCCGATGGCCCCCTCCCTCTCCCTATTGCTCCCTCCATTCCTCGTTCCATCCATCCCTCCCTCTACCCCTCTCCCGATCACTCCTTCTCCCAATGGCACCCTCTCTCCCCATCCTTGATCGATAGATTTTTGAATATTAAGGGGAATCAAGGGATATGGGGATAGTGCAGGAAAGTGGAGATGAGTTAGAAGATCAGCCCTGATCTTATTGAATGACGGAGCAGGCTCGAAGGGCCAAATGGCCTACTCCTGCTCCTATTTCTTATGTTCTTATCCCTCTCCCAATGGCACCCTCTCCCAATCACTCCCTCTCCCGATTGCACCCTCCCTCCCTCTCTCCCTATCCTTCCTTCCCGACCCCCCCCATCCCACTCGATCGCCTCCTCCCTCCATCTCTCCTGATCGCCGACTCCATCCCTCTCGATCGCTTCCCCTCCCCCAATAACCTCTGATGGCTTCCCTCCCCTCTCCTCTCCCAGGACCTAGCTGGAGATTTGAGCTCCTCTTTGCCAGTGAGCTGCCTGGGGAGGTCCATCTGCTGTCTGCAGCTCACCGCTCTGATGCAAATATGGCCCAATGCCCAATATCGAGTACCTCAGGGCTACCCGAACCGACGCAGCGATCGTTCACGAGCCAATTTCTAGGCCCAAGCATATCCTTCAGGTAAAGCTGGGCTAGAGGGCGGGGAATAGGTCATTGGACCAGGCCAAGGGTCCCCATCATAAAGTCATCCACTCTGTCCCCACTCCAGAGACTCGAGCCCCATCACTCCCCCGTGCCAGTACTGAGGGAGCGTTGCACTGTCGAGGGGGCGGTACCGAGGGAGCGTTGCACTGTCGAGGGGCGGTACTGAGGGAGCGTTGCACTGTCGAGGGGGCAGTACTGAGGAGCGTCGCACTGTCAGAGGGGCAGTACTGAGGAGCGTCGCACTGTCGGAGGGCAGTACTGAGGGAGCGCCGCACTGTCGAGGGGCAGTACTGGAGGGAGCGCCGCACTGTCGGAGGGGGCGGTACTGAGGAGCGCTGCACTGTCGGAGGGGCGGTACTGAGGGGAGCGCCGCACTGTCGAGGGGGCAGGACTGAGAGCACGCTGCACTGTCAGAGGGGCGGTATTGAAGAAGTACTGCACTGTCAGAGGTGCTGTCTTCAGATGAGATGTTAAACTCAAAGCCCCCTGTCTGCCCTCTCAAGTGGGACATAAAGATCCTGTGGCCACAATTGGAAGAAGAGTAGGGGGGAGTTCTCCCCCATGTCCTGCCACCTCCTCACTGCCAACTAGTTACCGGCACCTGGTTACCGCTAACTACTGCCAGACCTCACTACAAACAAGAAGACCTCACAGGCTGTGTGTGGGAGTTTCGGAGAGGTCTTTCGCGCCACCATTTTAGCGAGATGTCTGCGCTAAACTAGGAGAGATATTTGGACAAGTCTGCGTCCTGCAGTGGTCCCATCCAGTCCGACACTCCTTGAGGAAGCGCTGCACTGCCGTTGTGATGGTCCACGTAAGGACAGTCCACTAGAGATGGTCTACCCTCCTCTGTGCTTGCCGGTCTCATTCTCTCTGTCTCTTCCCCTCCCTCCTCCGTCCCCCTCATTCTCTCACTTTTCCTCTATCTACTAATCTCTCGTCTTATCCCCTGTCTCGTGCTGTACCTGCCCTGGAGTGTTTGATGGGACAGTGGCAGAGGGAGCTTTACTCTGTATCAATTCAATTCAATTCAAATCGCTTTATTGCATGATAAGGTACATCTTATGTTGCCAAAGCATCGAAAAACATTTATGGTTGAACACATAAACGCAGATCTATTCATACAGTGTGATAAACAGATATATCCCTGAGTGTATAAATATACTTTCGTATAATTTGTATATACTCTTTTCTTAGTTTACTGGTTGTCCCTCTGGTTTATGCAAGCTGTAACATAGTGTGCCGCTAAGGTTACACAGTTTCTCTGTTCCCCTAGTAGGTATGGGAGTTTTTGGTCATCATTCAAATTTCTGAATTCAGGCATATTTTTGTGAATTTTTGGTAGAAATTCTCCCTGATGCCCTGATATTTTCCACAAGCTGTGAGGAAGTGCATCTCTGTCTCCACCACTCCCTGACTGCAGTGAGAACATATCCTGTCCTCTCTTGGCAGCCGGGTCTGTCTGTGTCTGCCGTTTTTGATGGCCATTGATGGCCAGGCTATGTTCACTAAGTCTGTACCTTGTCAAGGTTTTTCTCAGTTTGCTATCCTTTACCATGGTCAGGTATTCAGCCATGTTGTATTGTCTGCTTAGGGCCAAGTAGCAATTGAGTTTGTTTTGGGTTTTTGTTGTTTCTGCCCAATATGACAGGTATTTTTCCTTTTGCTTAGTGACAATTGTGTTGGGTCGAATTCTCTGTGCTACGATGTCACTGTCCTGGGGCTGGTTATTGTTAGTAGTGTTAGTAGTTACTTCACTGAGTCCCAGGACTAGTTGACTGAGGGTATTCTTCTTTATGGTCCTCTCTTGGCATTTCAAGGCTTCGTAATGATAGCAGTGGGAGTTGCTCATTTTTAGGTGTTTCCAAAATTTGGTGGTTCTTTTTTGGATAGTAATTATTAATGGATATTGGCCCAGTTCTGCCCTGCATGCACTGTTTACGGTTTTCCTTTGAGTCCGGAGGATACTTTTACAGAAACCTGGGAGTGTTTGATGGGACAGTGCAGAGGGAGCTTTACTCTGTATCTAACCTATGCTGTACCTGCCCTGGGAGTGTTTGATGGGGACAGTGTAAAGGGAGTTTTACTCTGGATCTAACCCATGCTGTACCTGCCCTGGGAGTGTTTGATGGGACAGTGTAGAGGGAGCTTTACTCTGTATCTAACCCGTGCTGTACCTGCCCGGGGAGTGTTTGATGGGACAGTGTAGAGGGAGCTTTACTCTGCATCTAACCCGTGCTGTAACTGCCCTGGGAGTGTTTGATGAGACAGTGTAGAGGGAGCTTTACTCTGTATCTAACCCGTGCTGTACCTGCCCGGGGAGTGTTTGATGGGACAGTGTAGAGGGAGCTTTACTCTGTATCTAACCCGTGCTGTACCTGCCCTGGGAGTGTTTGATGGAGACAGTGCAGAGGGAGCTTTACTCTGTATCTAACCCCGTGCTGTACCTGCCCTGGGAGTGTTTGATGGGACAGTGTAGAGGGAGCTTTACTCTGTATCTAACCTATGCTGTACCTGCCCTGGGAGTGTTTGATGGGACAGTGTAGAGGGAGCTTTACTCTGTATCTAACCCCGTGCTGTACCTGCCCTGGGAGTGTTTGATGGGACAGTGTAGAGGGAGCTTTACTCTGTATCTAACCCATGCTCTACCTGCCCTGGGAGTGTTTGATGGGACAGTGTAGAGGGAGCTTTACTCTGCATCTAACCCGTGCTGTAACTGCCCTGGGAGTGTTTGATGAGACAGTGTAGAGGGAGCTTTACTCTGTATCTAACCTGTGCTGCCCCTGCCCTGGGAGTGTTTGATGGGACAGTATAGAGGGAGCTTTACGGTGTATCTAACCCGCTCTGTACCTGCCCTGGGAGTGTTTAATGACACAGTGTAGAGGGAGCTTTACTCTGTATCTAACCCGTGCTGTACCCGCCCTGGGAGTGTTCAATGGGTTCAAGCCCCATAATCTAGGCCAACACTCCCCCGGTGCCAGTACTGAGGGAGCACCGCACTGTCGGAGGGGCAGTACTGGGGGAGCGCCGCACTGTCGGAGGGGCAGTACTGAGGGAGAGCTGCACTGTCGGAGGGGCGGTACTGAGGGAACATCGCACTGTTGGAGGGGCAGTACTGAGGGCGCGCCGCACTGTCGGAGGGGCGGTACTGAGGGAGCGCCACACTGTCGGAGGGGCAGTACTGAGGGGACGCCGCACTGTCGGAGGGGCGGTACTGAGGGAGCAACGCACTGTCGGAGGGGCAGTACTGAGAAAGTGCCGCACTGTCGGAGGGGTAGCACTGATAGAGCGCCACACTGTCGGAGGGGCAGTACTGAGGGAGTACCGCACTGTCGGAGGGGCAGTACTGATGGCGTGCCGCGCTGTTGGAGGGGTGGTACTGAGGAAGTGCCGCACTGTCGGAGGGGCGGTACTGAGGGATCGCCGCACTGTCGGAGGGGCGGTACTGAGTGAGCGCCGCACTGTCGGAGGGGCAGTACTGAGGGAGCGCTGCACTGTCGGAAGTGCCGTCTTTTGGGATGAGATGTTAAACCCGAGGACCCCGTCTGCCCTCTCAGGTGGATGTGAAAGATCCCACGGCCACTATTGGAAGAAGAGCAGGGGGGAATTCTCCCCGGTGTCCTGGGCCCAATATTTATCCCTCAACCACCATCACTAAAACAGATGATCTGGTCATTATCACATTGCTGTTTTTGGGAGCTTGCTGTGCGCAAATTGTCTACCACGCTTCCTCCATTACAACAGTGACCACACTTCCAAAAAAGTCCTTAATTGGCTGTGAATCGCTTTGGGACGTCCTGATGTGGTGAAAGGCGCTGGAGAGATGCACGATTTCCTCCCTGACACGTCGTGTGCTGCTTTGGGAGCCTTCACAATTCCAGCTTAGTGCCCGCCCTGCGAGCCCATTCCTGAAGTCGGTCAGCCAAATGCTGGAAACAAATGAGCTGGGATTGTAAAATGGATCATTAGAAAAACGTGGGAGACATCTATCCCCACAGAGGATTGTTAAGATCTGGGACGCACTGCCTGAAAGGGCGGTGGAAGCAGGGTGGGTCCACAGAAACTTTCAAAAGGCGATTGCACATGTACTGGAACAGTGCCAACTTGCAGGGCTATGGGGAAAGAGCAGGGGTGTAGGACTAATTGGATCGCTGTTTATAAGAGCTGGCAGAGGCACGACGGGCCGAATGGCCTCCTTCTGCGTGGTAAGATTCGATGAGCCTTTATATTACTTGTAAGTTTATTTTCCCCGATTCCCTTTCTGCACCTCGTAATATTTTCGTTGTGTCCCTCTGTTAAGAACATAAGGAATAGGAGCAGGAGTCGGCCATTCGGCCCCTCGAGCCTGCTCCGCCATTCAGTAAGATCGTGGCTGATCTTCGACCTCAACTCCACTTTCCCGCCCGATCCCCATATCCCTCGATTCCTTTAATATCCAAAAATCTGTCGATCTCAGCCTTGAATATACCCAACGACTGAGCCTCCACAGTCCTCTGGGGTAGAGAATTCCAAAGATTCACCACCCTCTGAGTGAAGAAATTCCTCCTCATCTCAGTCCTAAGTGGCCGACCCCTTATCCTGAGACTGTGCCCCCTGGTTCTAGACTCCCCAGCCAGGGGGAAACAGCCTCTCAGCATCTACCCTGTAAGAATTTTATACGTTTCAATGAGATCGCCTCTCATTCTTCTAAACTCTAGGGCATATAGGTCTAGTCTCCTCAAACTCTCCTCATAGGACAGCCCTCTCATCCTATGAATCTGGTGAACTTCGGTTACACTCCCTCAAAGGCAAGTATATCCTTCCTTAGGTAAGGAGGCCAAAACTGTGTACAGTACTCCAGGTGTGGTCTCACCAAGTTGCGTTCAATATTTTTTCCACTTGTCTGCACTTCTCTTGGCCTTTGTGTAAGCCATTTCCTTCAGCTTTATACTCTGTCCCACCTCACAAGTTGACCGTGCTTGCTTGACTTGTTCAAGTGGAACTTTGGCGTTTGAGGGGGATGTATTGATCTGACGTTGCACTGAATACCTCAAGGAACACCTCCCACGGTTGTTGCTGTAGGGTTACCGGTAAACATCTCAGAGCAGTTTACATTTCTTCCAAATCAGCCATAATGAAGTGTAAAACTTTTGCTTTGTGTCGTCCTGGAGCTCGGAACAATTCTACCGCCCCCGAGATGCCCTCTGGTGGTTCAAGGCACTTCAGTCTCTTCGCTTCCTTCTCCACTTCGCATCACTTACCAGAGAGGTTCCCAGCGCTGAAGTAGGCCATTTGGCCCATCGTTATCCATGCTGGAACAATTAAAAAACTGCCCCGCTCTCTCCCCATAGCCCTGTATCAATCCCCAAACTAATCCCACTGCCCCACTCTCCCCCCATAGCCCTGTATCAATCCCAAACTAATCCCACTGCCCCGCTCTCTCCCCATAGCCCTGTATCAATCCCCAAACTAATCCCACTGCCCCGCTGTCCCCATAGCCCTGTATCAATCCCCAATCTAATCCCACTGCCCCGCTGTCTCCCCATAGCCCTGTATCAACCCCAAACTAATCCCACTGCCCTGCTCCCTCCCCATAGCCCTGTATCAATCCCCAAACTAATCTCACTGCCCCGCTCTCCCCCCATAGCCTTGTATCAATCCCCAAACTAATCCCACTGCCCCGCTCTCCCCCCATAGCCCTGTATCAATCCCCAAACTAATCCCACTCCCCCGCTCTCGCCCTATAGCCCTGTATCAATCCCCAAACTAATCCCACTGCCCCGCTCTCCCCCCATAGCCCTGTATCAATCCCCAAACTAATCCCACTGCCCCGCTCTCCCCCATAGCCCTGTATCAATCACCAAACTAATCCCACTGCCCCGCTCTCCCCCCATAGCCCTGTATCAATCCCAAACTAATCCCACTGCCCCATTCTCTCCCCATAGCCCTGTATCAATCCCAAACTAATCCCACTGCCCCGCTCTCGCCCCATAGCCCTGTATCAACCCCAAACTAATCCCACTGCCCCGCTCTCCCCCCATAGCCCTGTATCAATCCCAAACTAATCCCACTGCCCCGCTCTCGCCCCATAGCCCTGTATCAACCCCAAACTAATCCCACTGCCCCGCTCTCCCCCCATAGCCCTGTATCAATCCCCAAACTAATCCCACTGCCCCGCTCTCTCCCCATAGCCCTGTATCAACCCCAAACTAATCCCACTGCCCCGCTCTCTCCCCATAGCCCTGTATCAATCCCAAACTAATCCCACTGCCCCACCCTCTCCCCATAGCCCTGTATCAATCCCAAACTAATCCCACTGCCCCATTCTCTCCCCATAGCCCTGTATCAATCCCAAACTAATCCCACTGGCCCGCTCTCTCCCCATAGCCCTGTATCAATCCCCAAACTAATCCCACTGCCCTGCTCTCTCCCCATAGTCCTGTATCAATCCCAAACTAATCCCACTGGCCCGCTCTCTCCCCATAGTCCCCTACATCCTCTCATGTCCTGTCTCCCTCGCTCCCATCCCCTCCCCTTCCCGTCTCTCCCCCCTCCCTCATCATCAGTGTCAATGGCTCGCCGCCGCACCAACAGCACAGAAAACACACGGCCATTCCGAGAGTGCAGCCAGCTTTATTCATGAGCCCGTCGCAACTAGACCGGACCCCAGCCAGTTAAAAGCCTGCAGTAGTGGGGAGCTGTGGGAGCAGGGACCAGCCGTGAGTCAGGGGATTGGGTGGAGGGGTGGGGTGGGCCAGATTCCCCACCTTGAGTGGTCCCAAATAATCCAGCTTTGTCGCAGGGTGGGGTACAGGCCCTCCTCCCCCACCCCCCCCTCACCTCCGCCCGACTCCCTCTGAGGCAGCTGGGAAGCATCGGTTGCAGGCGAATTTGCCGTTTCAATTTAAGGCCCTGGCCTCCCTCCACCGACCCCCCCTGCCCCGCCCAAACCCCCTTCCCCTCAGACCCCCCACAATCAGGGAGTCTGGCTCCGGGTGCCCGGGCGCCGCAGTACCATGGGGCACCTACAGGGGGGAGCAGTTTGGGAGGGGTGCACCGCGGACACCCCCATGCATGGCATGGTGAGGAACTGCGGGCACAGGGCAACTGAGGGTGACTCCAGCCCGCTTCCCCGACCAATATCTGTACAAAGATCTCCCTCCCTGACACACACACACAAACATCGTCAATCACAGGCACGAGTATGTCGATCGGATTCACCACCCCCCCACCCCGCACCGCGCAGTCCCCTCCTGAATGACACCAGGTATCACGAGGGGAGGGGTGCATTCCGAATAAGCAGCCAGTCCCGAGTTTAGTACCAGCGGGAAAGGTACAGAACCGTGGGTGTGTTTGAACAACGGTCGCACGCTTGACGTTGAGATTGTCCTGGTATTCGCATCGTTGCCCCTTCCGCGGGGGGTGGAATTCCATTCCCGCCGTCGTGAAATCTCGGCTCCGAGCCTTGAATCCCGTGGGGGGGGGGGCCGCCGGCTTTCCCGGGGGAGGAGGCGGGGGGAGGAGATGGGGGGGGGGGGGGGGGAAGGGGGAGGGAGGCAGTCAGGTCCCTCAGTCGTTGTCTGTGGCTCCCACGTAGTAACAGATGGCGTCGTAGTCGAACCTCAGGACCAGCTCGTCCCCTCTCTGCAACTGCACCACAGCCCGGCACCGATCCTTGTCCCGCTGGAGGATCTGCCCCACCTGCAACAGAGACAGGGGCATCAGGACGGACGTCACACTGCGGAACGTCACAACACGGAGCGTCACGCCCCGGAACGTCACAACACGAAGCGTCACACCTCCGTCCATCACACCGCAGAGCGTCACAACACAAAGCGTCACACCCCCGTCCGTCACAACACGAAGCGTCACACCCCCGTCCGTCACACCCCGGAGCGTCACAACACGGAGCGCCACACCTCCGTCCGTCACACCCCGGAGCATCACAACACGAAGGGTCACACCCCCCGACTGAGAGTAGGATCAGATTGGGTGGGATATTAAAGGGTGTGGGGAGAGTGGGATTAGACTGGGTGGGATATGAAAGGGTACAGGGAGTGAGCAGGGAGAGTGGGATTAGACTGGGTGGGATATTAAAGGGTGTGGGGAGAGTGGGATTAGACTGGGTGGGATATGAAAGGGTACGGGGAGTGAGGGGGAGGGTGGGATTAGACTGGGTGGGATATTAAAGGGTACGGGGAGGGAGGGGGAGAGTGGGATTAGACTGGGTGGATATTAAAGGGTACGGGGAGTGAGGGGGAGGGTGGGATTAGACTGGGTGGGATATTAAAGGGTGTGGGGAGTGAGGGGGAGAGTGGGATTAGACTGGGTGGGATATTAAAGGGTGCGGGGAGTGAGGGGGAGAGTGGGATTAGACTGGGTGGGATATTAAAGGGTGCGGGAGTGGAGGGGGAGAGTGGGATAAGACAGGGTGGGATATGAAAGGGTACGGGGAGTGAGCAGGAGAGTGGGATTAGACTGGGTGGGATATTAAAGGGTGCGGGGAGTGAGGGGGAGAGTGGGATTAGACTGGGTGGATATTAAAGGGTGTGGGAGTGAGGGGGAGAGTGGGATTAGACTGGTGGGATATTAAAGGGTACGGGGAGTGAGGGGGAGAGTGGGATTAGACTGGGTGGGATATTAAAGGGTGCGGGGAGTGAGGGGAGAGTGGGATTAGACTGGGTGGGATATTAAAGGGTGCGGGGAGTGAGGGGGAGAGTGGGATTAGACTGGGTGGGATATTAAAGAGTGCGGGGAGTGAGGGGGCGAGTGGGATTAGACTGGGTGGGATATTAAAGGGTGCGGGGAGTGGGGGGAGAGTGGGATTAGACTGGGTGGGATATGAAAGGGTGCGGGGAGTGAGGGGGAGAGTGGGATTAACTGGGTGGGATATTAAAGGGTGTGGGGAGTGAGGGGGAGAGTGGGATTAGACTGGGTGGGATATTAAAGGGTACGGGGAGTGAGGGGGAGAGTGGGATTAGACTGGGTGGGATATTAAAGGGTGTGGGGAGTGAAGGGAGAGTGGGATTAGACTGGGTGGGATATTAAAGGGTGCGGGGAGTGAGGGGGAGAGTGGGATTAGACTGGGTGGGATATTAAAGGGTGCGGGGAGTGAGGGGGAGAGTGGGATTAGACTGGGTGGGATATTAAAGGGTGCGGGGAGTGAGGGGGAGAGTGGGATTAGACTGGGTGGGATATTAAAGGGTGCGGGGAGTGAGGGGGAGAGTGGGATTAGACTGGGTGGGATATTAAAGGGTGCGGGGAGTGAGGGGGAGAGTGGGATTAGACTGGGTGGGATATTAAAGGGTGCTGGGAGTGAGGGGGAGAGTGGGATTAGACTGGGTGGGATATTAAAGGGTGCGGGGGAGAGTGGGATTAGACTGGGTGGGATATTAAAGGGTGCGGGGGAGAGTGGGATTAGACTGGGTGGGATATTAAAGGGTGCGGGGAGTGAGGGGGAGAGTGGGATTAGACTGGGTGGGATATTAAAGGGTGCTGGGAGTGAGGGGGAGAGTGGGATTAGACTGGGTGGGATATTAAAGGGTGCGGGGAGTGAGGGGGAGAGTGGGATTAGACTGGGTGGGATATTAAAGGGTGCGGGGAGTGAGGGGGAGAGTGGGATTAGACTGGGTGGGATATTAAAGGGTACGGGGAGTGAGGGGGAGAGTGGGATTAGACTGGGTGGGATATTAAAGGGTGCGGGGAGTGAGGGGAGAGTGGGATTAGACTGGGTGTGATATTAAAGGGTGTGAGGAGGAGAGTGGGATTAGACTGGGTGGGATATTAAAGGGTGCGGGGAGTGAGGGGAGAGTGGGATTCGACTGGGTGGGATATTAAAGGGTGCGGGGAGTGAGGGGGAGAGTGGGATTAGACTGGGTGGGATATTAAAGGGTGCGGGGAGTGAGGGGGAGAGTGGGATTAGACTGGGTGGGATATTAAAGGGTGCGGGGAGTGAGGGGGAGAGTGGGATTAGACTGGGTGGGATATTAAAGGATGCGGGGAGTGAGGGGGAGAGTGGGATTAGACTGGGTGGGATATTAAAGGGTACGGGGAGTGAGGGGGAGAGTGGGATTAGACTGGGTGGGATATTAAAGGGTGCGGGGAGTGAGGGGGAGAGCGGGATTAGACTGGGTGGGATATTAAAGGGTGCGGGGAGTGAGAGGGAGAGTGGGATTAGACTGGGTGGGATATTAAAGGGTACGGGGAGTGAGGGGGAGAGTGGGATTAGACTGGGTGGGATATTAAAGGGTACGGGGAGTGAGGGGAGAGTGGGATTAGACTGGGTGGGATATTAAAGGGTGAGGGGGAGAGTGGGATTAGACTGGGTGGGATATTAAAGGGTGCGGGGAGTGAGGGGGAGAGTGGGATTAGACTGGGTGTGATATTAAAGGGTGCGGGGAGTGAGGGGGAGAGTGGGATTAGACTGGGTGGGATATTAAAGGGTACGGGGAGTGAGGGGGAGAGTGGGATTAGACTGGGTGGGATATTAAAGGGTACGGGGAGTGAGGGGGAGAGTGGGATTAGACTGGGTGGGATATTAAAGGGTACGGGGAGTGAGGGGGAGAGTGGGATTAGACTGGGTGGGATATTAAAGGGTACGGGGAGTGAGGGGGAGAGTGGGATTAGACTGGGTGGGATATTAAAGGGTGCGGGGAGTGAGGGGGAGAGTGGGATTAGACTGGGTGTGATATTAAAGGGTGCGGGGAGTGAGGGGGAGAGTGGGATTAGACTGGGTGGGATATTAAAGGGTGCGGGGAGTGAGGGGGAGAGTGGGATTAGACTGGGTGGGATATTAAAGGGTGCGGGGAGTGAGGGGGAGAGTGGGATTAGACTGGGTGGGATATTAAAGGGTGCGGGGAGTGAGGGGGAGAGTGGGATTAGACTGGGTGGGATATTAAAAGGTGCGGGGAGTGAGGGGGAGAGTGGGATTAGACTGGGTGGGATATTAAAGGGTGCGGGGAGTGAGGGGGAGAGCGGGATTAGACTGGGTGGGATATTAAAGGGTGCGCGGAGTGAGAGGGAGAGCGGGATTAGACTGGGTGGGATATTAAAGGGTACGGGGAGTGAGGGGGAGAGTGGGATTAGACTGGGTGGGATATTAAAGGGTGCGGGGAGTGAGGGGGAGAGTGGGATTAGACTGGGTGGGATATTAAAGGGTGTGGGGAGTGAGGGGGAGAGTGGGATTAGACTGGGTGGGATATTAAAGGGTACGGGGAGTGAGGGGAGAGTGGGATTAGACTGGGAGGGATATTAAAGGGTGCGGGGAGTGAGGGGGAGAGTGGGATTAGACTGGGTGGGATATTAATGTAGACGGGGAGTGAGGGGGAGAGTGGGATTAGACTGGGTGGGATATTAAAGGGTACGGGGAGTGAGGGGGAGAGTGGGATTAGACTGGGTGGGATATTAAAGGGTACGGGGAGTGAGGGGAGAGTGGGATTAGACTGGGAGGGATATTAAAGGGTGCGGGGAGTGAGGGGGAGAGTGGGATTAGACTGGGTGGGATATTCAAGGGTACGGGGAGTGAGGGGGAGAGTGGGATTAGACTGGGTGGGATATTAAAGGGTACGGGGAGTGAGGGGAGAGTGGGATTAGACTGGGTGGGATATTAAAGGGTACGGGGAGAGAGGGGGAGAGTGGGATTAGACTGGGTGGGATATTAAAGGGTACGGGGAGTGAGGGGGAGAGTGGGATTAGACTGGGTGGGATATTCTAGGGTACGGGGAGTGAGGGGGAGAGTGGGATTAGACTGGGTGGGATATTAAAGGGTACGGGGAGTGAGGGGAGAGTGGGATTAGACTGGGTGGGATATTAAAGGGTACGGGGAGTGAGGGGGAGAGTGGGATTAGACTGGGTGGGATATTAAAGGGTGCGGGGAGTGAGGGGGAGAGTGGGATTAGACTGGGTGGGATATTGAAGGGTACGGGGAGTGAGGGGGAGGGTGGGATTAGACTGGGTGGGATATTGAAGGGTACGGGGAGTGAGGGGAGAGTGGGATTCGACTGGGTGGGATATTCAAGGGTACGGGGAGTGAGGGGGAGAGTGGGATTAGACTGGGTGGGATATTAAAGGGTGTGGGGAGTGAGGGGGAGAGTGGGGTTAGACTGGGTGGGATATTAAAGGGTGCGGGGAGTGAGGGGGGAGAGTGGGATTAGACTGGGTGGGATATTAAAGGGTACGGGGAGTGAGGGGAAGAGTGGGATTAGACTGGGTGGCATATTAAAGGGTGCGGGGAGTGAGGGGGAGAGTGGGATTAGACTGGGTGGGATATTAAAGGGTACGGGGAGTGAGGGGAGAGTGGGATTAGACTGGGTGGGATATTAAAGGGTGCGGGGAGTGAGGGGGAGAGTGGGATTAGACTGGGTGGGATATTAAAGGGTACGGGGAGTGAGGGGGAGAGTGGGATTAGACTGGGTGGGATATTAAAGGGTACGGGGAGTGAGGGGGAGAGTGGGATTAGACTGGGTGGGATATTAAAGGGTACGGGGAGTGAGGGAGAGTGGGATTAGACTGGGTGGGATATTAAAGGGTGCGGGGAGTGAGGGGGCGTGAGTGGGATTAGACTGGGTGGGATATTAAAGGGTACGGGGAGTGAGGGGAGAGTGGGATTAGACTGGGTGGGATTAGACTGGGTGGGATATTAAAGGGTGCGGGGAGTGAGGGGGAGAGTGGGGTTAGACTGGGTGCGATATTAAAGGGTACGGGGAGTGAGGGGGAGAGTGGGATTAGACTGGGTGGGATATTAAAGGGTACGGGGAGTGAGGGGGAGAGTGGGATTAGACTGGGTGGGATATTAAAGGGTGCGGGGAGTGAGGGGAGAGTGGGATTAGACTGGGTGGGATATTAAAGGGTGCGGGGAGTGAGGGGAGAGTGGGATTAGACTGGGTGGGATATTAAAGGGTACGGGGAGTGAGGGGGAGAGTGGGATTAGACTGGGTGGGATATTAAAGGGTGCGGGGAGTGAGGGGAGAGTGGGATTAGACTGGGTGGGATATTAAAGGGTGCGGGGAGTGAGGGGGAGAGTGGGATTAGACTGGGTGGGATATTAAAGGGTGCGGGGAGTGAGGGGGAGAGTGGGATGAGACTGGGTGGGATATTAAAGGGTGTGGGGAGTGAGAGGGAGAGTGGGGTTAGAATGGGTGGGATATTTAAGGGTGCGGGGAGTGAGGGGGGAGAGTGGGATTAGACTGGGTGGGATATTAAATGGTGCGGGGAGTGAGGGGGGAGAGTGGGATTAGACTGGGTGGGATATTAAAGGGTGCGGGGAGTGAGGGGAGAGTGGGATTAGACTGGGTGGGATATTAAAGGGTACGGGGAGTGAGGGGGAGAGTGGGATTAGACTGGGTGGGGTATTAAAGGGTGCGGGGAGTGAGGGGGAGAGTGGGATTAGAGTGGGTGGGATATTAAAGGGTGCGGGGAGTGAGGGGGAGAGTGGGTTTAGACTGGGTGGGATATTAAAGGGTGCGGGGAGTGAGGGGAGAGTGGGATTAGACTGGGTGGGATATTAAAGGGTGCGGGGAGGGGGAGAGTGGGATTAGACTGGGTGGGATATTAAAGGGTGCGGGGAGTGAGGGAGAGAGTGGGATTAGAATGGGTGGGATATTAAAGGGTGCGGGGAGTGAGGGGGAGAGTGGGATTAGACTGGGTGGAATATTAAAGGGTGCGGGGAGTGAGGGGGAGAGTGGGATTAGACTGGGTGGGATATTAAAGGGTACGGGGAGTGAGGGGGAGAGTGGGATTAGACTGGGTGGGATATTAAAGGGTGCGGGGAGTGAGGGGGAGAGTGGGATTAGACTGGGTGGGATATTAAAGGGTGCGGGGAGTGAGGGGCAGAGCGGGATTAGACTGGGTGGGATATTAAAGGGTGCGGGGAGTGAGGGGGAGAGCGGGATTAGACTGGGTGGGATATTAAAAGGTGCGGGGAGTGAGGGGGAGAGCGGGATTAGACTGGGTGGGATATTAAAGGGTACGGGGAGTGAGGGGGAGAGTGGGATTAGACTGGGTGGGATATTAAAGGGTGCGGGGAGTGAGGGGGAGAGTGGGATTAGACTGGGTGGGATATTAAAGGGTGCGGGGAGTGAGGGGAGAGTGGGATTAGACTGGGTGGGATATTAAAGGGTACGGGGAGTGAGGGGGAGAGTGGGTTTAGGCTGGGTGGGATATTAAAGGGTGCGGGGAGTGAGGGAGAGAGTGGGATTAGACTGGGTGGGATATTTAAGGGTGCGGGGAGTGAGGGGGAGAGTGGGATTAGACTGGGTGGGATATTAAAGGGTGCGGGGAGTGAGGGGAGAGTGGGATTAGACTGGGTGGGATATTAAAGGGTACCGGGAGTGAGGGGGAGAGTGGGATTAGACTGGGTGGGATATTAAAAGGTGCGGGGAGTGAGGGGGAGAGTGGGATTAGACTGGGTGGGATATTAAAGGGTGTGGGGAGTGAGGGGGAGAGTGGGTTTAGACTGGGTGGGATATTAAAGGGTGCGGGGAGTGAGGGGGAGAGTGGGATTAGACTGGGTGGGATATTAAAGGGTACGGGGAGTGAGGGGAGAGTGGGATTAGACTGGGTGGGATATTCAAGGGTACGGGGAGTGAGGGGAGAGTGGGATTAGACTGGGTGGGATATTAAAGGGTGTGGGGAGTGAGGGGGAGAGTGGGGTTAGACTGGGTGGGATATTAAAGGGTGCGGGGAGTGAGGGGGGAGAGTGGGATTAGACTGGGTGGGATATTAAAGGGTACGGGGAGTGAGGGGGAGAGTGGGATTAGACTGGGTGGGATATTAAAGGGTGCGGGGAGTGAGGGGGAGAGTGGGATTAGACTGGGTGGGATATTAAAGGGCACGGGGAGTGAGGGGGAGAGTGGGATTAGACTGGGTGGGATATTAAAGGGTACGGGGAGTGAGGGGGAGAGTGGGATTAGACTGGGTGGGATATTAAAGGGTACGGGGAGTGAGGGGGAGAGTGGGATTAGACTGGGTGGGATATTAAAGGGTACGGGGAGTGAGGGAGAGTGGGATTAGACTGGGTGGGATATTAAAGGGTGCGGGGAGTGAGGGGGCATGAGTGGGATTAGACTGGGTGGGATATTAAAGGGGACGGGGAGTGAGGGAGAGAGTGGGATTAGACTGGGTGGGATATTCAAGGGTGCGGGGAGTGAGGGGGAGAGTGGGATTAGACTGGGTGGGATATGAAAGGGTGCGGGGAGTGAGGGGGAGAGTGGGATTAGACTGGGTGGGATATTAAAGGGTGCGGGGAGTGAGGGGGAGAGTGGGATTAGACTGGGTGGGATATTAAAGGGTGTGGGGAGTGAGGGGGAGAGTGGGATTAGACTGGGTGGGATATTAAAGGGTGCGGGGAGTGAGGGGAGAGTGGGGTTAGACTGGGTGGGATATTAAAGGGTACGGGGAGTGAGGGGGAGAGTGGGATTAGACTGGGTGGGATATTAAAGGGTGCCGGGAGTGAGGGAGAGAGTGGGATTAGACTGGGTGGGATATTAAAGGGTGCGGGGAGTGAGGGGGAGAGTGGGATTAGACTGGGTGGGATATTAAAGGGTGCGGGGAGTGAGGGGGAGAGTGGGGTTAGACTGGGTGGGATATTAAAGGGTGCGGGGAGTGAGGGGGAGAGTGGGATTAGACTGGGTGGGATATTAAAGGGTGCGGGGAGTGAGGGGGAGAGTGGGATTAGAGTGGGTGGGATATTAAAGGGTGCCGGGAGTGAGGGGGAGAGTGGGATTAGACTGGGTGGGATATTAAAGGGTGCGGGGAGTGAGGGGAGAGTGGGGTTAGACTGGGTGGGATATTAAAGGGTACGGGGAGTGAGGGGGAGAGTGGGATTAGACTGGGTGGGATATTAAAGGGTGCGGGGAGTGAGGGGAGAGTGGGATTAGACTGGGTGTGATATTAAAGGGTGCGGGGAGTGAGGGGGAGAGTGGGATTAGACTGGGTGGGATATTAAAGGGTGCGGGGAGTGAGGGGGAGAGTGGGATTAGACTGGGTGGGATATTAAAGGGTACGGGGAGTGAGGGGGAGAGTGGGATTAGACTGGGTGGGATATTAAAGGGTACGGGGAGTGAGCGGGAGAGTGGGATTAGACTGGGTGGGATATTAAAGGGTACGGGGAGTGAGGGGGAGAGTGGGGTTAGACTGGGTGGGATATTAAAGGGTACGGGGAGTGAGCGGGAGAGTGGGATTAGACTGGGTGGGATATTAAAGGGTGCGGGGAGTGAGGGGGAGAGTGGGATTAGACTGGGTGGGATATTAAAGGGTACGGGGAGTGAGGGGGAGAGTGGGATTAGACTGGGTGGGATATTAAAGGGTGCGGGGAGTGAGGGGAGAGTGGGATTAGACTGGATGGGATATTAAAGGGTACGGGGAGTGAGGGGGAGAGTGGGATTAGAGTGGGTGGGATATTAAAGGGTGCGGGGAGTGAGGGGGAGAGTGGGATTAGACTGGGTGGGATATTAAAGGGTGCGGGGAGTGAGGGGGAGAGTGGGATTAGACTGGGTGGGATATTAAAGGGTGCGGGGAGTGAGGGGGAGAGTGGGTTTAGACTGGGTGGGATATTTAAGGGTGCGGGGACTGAGGGAGAGAGTGGGATTAGATTGGGTGGGATATTTAAGGGTGCGGGGAGTGAGGGGGAGAGTGGGATTAGACTGGGTGGGATATTAAATGGTGCGGGGAGTGAGGGGGAGAGTGGGATTAGACTGGGTGGGATATTAAAGGGTGCGGGGAGTGAGGGGAGAGTGGGATTAGACTGGGTGGGATATTAAAGGGTACGGGGAGTGAGGGGGAGAGTGGGATTAGACTGGGTGGGATATTAAAGGGTGCGGGGAGTGAGGGGGAGAGTGGGATTAGACTGGGTGGGATATTAAAGGGTGTGGGGAGTGAGGGGGAGAGTGGGTTTAGACTGGGTGGGATATTAAAGGGTGCGGGGAGTGAGGGGAGAGTGGGATTAGACAGGGTGGGATATTAAAGGGTGCGGGGAGTGAGGGGGAGAGTGGGATTAGACTGGGTGGGATATTAAAGGGTGCCGGGAGTGAGGGAGAGAGTGGGATTAGACTGGGTGGGATATTAAAGGGTGCGGGGAGTGAGGGGGAGAGTGGGATTAGACTGGGTGGGATATGAAAGGGTGCGGGGAGTGAGGGGGAGAGTGGGATTAGACTGGGTGGGATATTAAAGGGTGCGGGGAGTGAGGGGGAGAGTGGGATTAGACTGGGTGGGATATTAAAGGGTGTGGGGAGTGAGGGGGAGAGTGGGATTAGACTGGGTGGGATATTAAAGGGTGCGGGGAGTGAGGGGAGAGTGGGGTTAGACTGGGTGGGATATTAAAGGGTACGGGGAGTGAGGGGGAGAGTGGGATTAGACTGGGTGGGATATTAAAGGGTGCCGGGAGTGAGGGAGAGAGTGGGATTAGACTGGGTGGGATATTAAAGGGTGCGGGGAGTGAGGGGGAGAGTGGGATTAGACTGGGTGGGATATTAAAGGGTGCGGGGAGTGAGGGGGAGAGTGGGGTTAGACTGGGTGGGATATTAAAGGGTGCGGGGAGTGAGGGAGAGAGTGGGATTAGACTGGGTGGGATATTAAAGGGTGCGGGGAGTGAGGGGGAGAGTGGGATTAGAGTGGGTGGGATATTAAAGGGTGCCGGGAGTGAGGGGGAGAGTGGGATTAGACTGGGTGGGATATTAAAGGGTGCGGGGAGTGAGGGGAGAGTGGGGTTAGACTGGGTGGGATATTAAAGGGTACGGGGAGTGAGGGGGAGAGTGGGATTAGACTGGGTGGGATATTAAAGGGTGCGGGGAGTGACGGGAGAGTGGGATTAGACTGGGTGTGATATTAAAGGGTGCGGGGAGTGAGGGGGAGAGTGGGATTAGACTGGGTGGGATATTAAAGGGTGCGGGGAGTGAGGGGGAGAGTGGGATTAGACTGGGTGGGATATTAAAGGGTACGGGGAGTGAGGGGGAGAGTGGGATTAGACTGGGTGGGATATTAAAGGGTACGGGGAGTGAGCGGGAGAGTGGGATTAGACTGGGTGGGATATTAAAGGGTACGGGGAGTGAGGGGGAGAGTGGGGTTAGACTGGGTGGGATATTAAAGGGTACGGGGAGTGAGGGGGAGAGTGGGGTTAGACTGGGTGGGATATTAAAGGGTACGGGGAGTGAGCGGGAGAGTGGGATTAGACTGGGTGGGATATTAAAGGGTGCGGGGAGTGAGGGGGAGAGTGGGATTAGACTGGGTGGGATATTAAAGGGTGCGGGGAGTGAGGGGGAGAGTGGGATTAGACTGGGTGGGATATTAAAGGGTGCGGGGAGTGAGGGGCAGAGCGGGATTAGACTGGGTGGGATATTAAAGGGTGCGGGGAGTGAGGGGGAGAGTGGGATTAGACTGGGTGGGATATTAAAGGGTGCGGGGAGGGGGAGAGTGGGATTAGACTGGGTGGGATATTAAAGGGTGCGGGGAGTGAGGGGCAGAGCGGGATTAGACTGGGTGGGATATTAAAGGGTGCGGGGAGTGAGGGGGAGAGTGGGATTAGACTGGGTGGGATATTAAAGGGTGTGGGGAGTGAGGGGGAGAGTGGGATTAGACTGGGTGGGATATTAAAGGGTGCGGGGAGTGAGGGGAGAGTGGGGTTAGACTGGGTGGGATATTAAAGGGTACGGGGAGTGAGGGGGAGAGTGGGATTAGACTGGGTGGGATATTAAAGGGTGCCGGGAGTGAGGGAGAGAGTGGGATTAGACTGGGTGGGATATTAAAGGGTGCGGGGAGTGAGGGGGAGAGTGGGATTAGACTGGGTGGGATATTAAAGGGTGCGGGGAGTGAGGGGGAGAGTGGGGTTAGACTGGGTGGGATATTAAAGGGTGCGGGGAGTGAGGGGGAGAGTGGGATTAGACTGGGTGGGATATTAAAGGGTGCGGGGAGTGAGGGGGAGAGTGGGATTAGAGTGGGTGGGATATTAAAGGGTGCCGGGAGTGAGGGGGAGAGTGGGATTAGACTGGGTGGGATATTAAAGGGTGCGGGGAGTGAGGGGAGAGTGGGGTTAGACTGGGTGGGATATTAAAGGGTACGGGGAGTGAGGGGGAGAGTGGGATTAGACTGGGTGGGATATTAAAGGGTGCGGGGAGTGAGGGGAGAGTGGGATTAGACTGGGTGTGATATTAAAGGGTGCGGGGAGTGAGGGGGAGAGTGGGATTAGACTGGGTGGGATATTAAAGGGTACGGGGAGTGAGGGGGAGAGTGGGATTAGACTGGGTGGGATATTAAAGGGTACGGGGAGTGAGCGGGAGAGTGGGATTAGACTGGGTGGGATATTAAAGGGTACGGGGAGTGAGGGGGAGAGTGGGGTTAGACTGGGTGGGATATTAAAGGGTACGGGGAGTGAGCGGGAGAGTGGGATTAGACTGGGTGGGATATTAAAGGGTGCGGGGAGTGAGGGGGAGAGTGGGATTAGACTGGGTGGGATATTAAAGGGTACGGGGAGTGAGGGGGAGAGTGGGATTAGACTGGGTGGGATATTAAAGGGTGCGGGGAGTGAGGGGAGAGTGGGATTAGACTGGATGGGATATTAAAGGGTACGGGGAGTGAGGGGGAGAGTGGGATTAGAGTGGGTGGGATATTAAAGGGTGCGGGGAGTGAGGGGGAGAGTGGGATTAGACTGGGTGGGATATTAAAGGGTGCGGGGAGTGAGGGGGAGAGTGGGATTAGACTGGGTGGGATATTAAAGGGTGCGGGGAGTGAGGGGGAGAGTGGGTTTAGACTGGGTGGGATATTTAAGGGTGCGGGGACTGAGGGAGAGAGTGGGATTAGATTGGGTGGGATATTTAAGGGTGCGGGGAGTGAGGGGGAGAGTGGGATTAGACTGGGTGGGATATTAAATGGTGCGGGGAGTGAGGGGGAGAGTGGGATTAGACTGGGTGGGATATTAAAGGGTGCGGGGAGTGAGGGGAGAGTGGGATTAGACTGGGTGGGATATTAAAGGGTACGGGGAGTGAGGGGGAGAGTGGGATTAGACTGGGTGGGATATTAAAGGGTGCGGGGAGTGAGGGGGAGAGTGGGATTAGACTGGGTGGGATATTAAAGGGTGTGGGGAGTGAGGGGGAGAGTGGGTTTAGACTGGGTGGGATATTAAAGGGTGCGGGGAGTGAGGGGAGAGTGGGATTAGACAGGGTGGGATATTAAAGGGTGCGGGGAGTGAGGGGGAGAGTGGGATTAGACTGGGTGGGATATTAAAGGGTGCCGGGAGTGAGGGAGAGAGTGGGATTAGACTGGGTGGGATATTAAAGGGTGCGGGGAGTGAGGGGGAGAGTGGGATTAGACTGGGTGGGATATGAAAGGGTGCGGGGAGTGAGGGGGAGAGTGGGATTAGACTGGGTGGGATATTAAAGGGTGCGGGGAGTGAGGGGGAGAGTGGGATTAGACTGGGTGGGATATTAAAGGGTGTGGGGAGTGAGGGGGAGAGTGGGATTAGACTGGGTGGGATATTAAAGGGTGCGGGGAGTGAGGGGAGAGTGGGGTTAGACTGGGTGGGATATTAAAGGGTACGGGGAGTGAGGGGGAGAGTGGGATTAGACTGGGTGGGATATTAAAGGGTGCCGGGAGTGAGGGAGAGAGTGGGATTAGACTGGGTGGGATATTAAAGGGTGCGGGGAGTGAGGGGGAGAGTGGGATTAGACTGGGTGGGATATTAAAGGGTGCGGGGAGTGAGGGGGAGAGTGGGGTTAGACTGGGTGGGATATTAAAGGGTGCGGGGAGTGAGGGAGAGAGTGGGATTAGACTGGGTGGGATATTAAAGGGTGCGGGGAGTGAGGGGGAGAGTGGGATTAGAGTGGGTGGGATATTAAAGGGTGCCGGGAGTGAGGGGGAGAGTGGGATTAGACTGGGTGGGATATTAAAGGGTGCGGGGAGTGAGGGGAGAGTGGGGTTAGACTGGGTGGGATATTAAAGGGTACGGGGAGTGAGGGGGAGAGTGGGATTAGACTGGGTGGGATATTAAAGGGTGCGGGGAGTGAGGGGAGAGTGGGATTAGACTGGGTGTGATATTAAAGGGTGCGGGGAGTGAGGGGGAGAGTGGGATTAGACTGGGTGGGATATTAAAGGGTGCGGGGAGTGAGGGGGAGAGTGGGATTAGACTGGGTGGGATATTAAAGGGTACGGGGAGTGAGGGGGAGAGTGGGATTAGACTGGGTGGGATATTAAAGGGTACGGGGAGTGAGCGGGAGAGTGGGATTAGACTGGGTGGGATATTAAAGGGTACGGGGAGTGAGGGGGAGAGTGGGGTTAGACTGGGTGGGATATTAAAGGGTACGGGGAGTGAGCGGGAGAGTGGGATTAGACTGGGTGGGATATTAAAGGGTGCGGGGAGTGAGGGGGAGAGTGGGATTAGACTGGGTGGGATATTAAAGGGTGCGGGGAGTGAGGGGGAGAGTGGGATTAGACTGGGTGGGATATTAAAGGGTGCGGGGAGTGAGGGGCAGAGCGGGATTAGACTGGGTGGGATATTAAAGGGTGCGGGGAGTGAGGGGGAGAGTGGGATTAGACTGGGTGGGATATTAAAGGGTGCGGGGAGGGGGAGAGTGGGATTAGACTGGGTGGGATATTAAAGGGTGCGGGGAGTGAGGGGCAGAGCGGGATTAGACTGGGTGGGATATTAAAGGGTGCGGGGAGTGAGGGGGAGAGCGGGATTAGACTGGGTGGGATATTAAAGGGTGCGGGGAGTGAGGGGCAGAGCGGGATTAGACTGGGTGGGATATTAAAGGGTGCGGGGAGTGAGGGGGAGAGCGGGATTAGACTGGGTGGGATATTAAAGGGTGCGGGGAGTGAGGGGCAGAGCGGGATTAGACTGGGTGGGATATTAAAGGGTGCGGGGAGTGAGGGGGAGAGCGGGGTTAGACTGGGTGGGATATTAAAGGGTGCGGGGAGTGAGCGGGAGAGTGGGATTAGACTGGGTGGGATATTAAAGGGTACGGGGAGTGAGGGGGAGAGTGGGATTAGACTGGGTGGGATATTAAAGGGTGCGGGGAGTGAGGGGGAGAGTGGGATTAGACTGGGTGGGATATTAAAGGGTGCGGGGAGTGAGGGGGAGAGTGGGATGAGACTGGGTGGGATATTAAAGGGTGCGGGGAGTGAGGGGGAGAGTGGGGTTCGACTGGGTGGGATATTAAAGGGTGTGGGGAGTGAGAGGGAGAGTGGGATTAGACTGGGTGGGATATTAAAAGGTGCGGGGAGTGAGGGGGAGAGTGGGATTAGACTGGGTGGGATATTAAAGGGTACGGGGAGTGAGGGGGAGAGTGGGATTAGACTGGGTGGGATATTAAAGGGTGCGGGGAGTGAGGGGGAGAGTGGGATTAGACTGGGTGGGATATTAAAGGGTGCGGGGAGTGAGGGGAGAGTGGGATTAGACTGGGTGGGATATTAAAGGGTACGGGGAGTGAGGGGGAGAGTGGGTTTAGGCTGGGTGGGATATTAAAGGGTGCGGGGAGTGAGGGGGAGAGTGGGATTAGACTGGGTGGGATATTAAAGGGTGGGGGGAGTGAGGGGGAGAGTGGGATTAGACTGGGTGGGATATTAAAGGGTGCGGGGAGTGAGGGAGAGAGTGGGATTAGACTGGGTGGGATATTTAAGGGTGCGGGGAGTGAGGGGGAGAGTGGGATTAGACTGGGTGGGATATTAAATGGTGCGGGGAGTGAGGGGGAGAGTGGGATTAGACTGGGTGGGATATTAAAGGGTGCGGGGAGTGAGGGGAGAGTGGGATTAGACTGGGTGGGATATTAAAGGGTACCGGGAGTGAGGGGGAGAGTGGGATTAGACTGGGTGGGATATTAAAAGGTGCGGGGAGTGAGGGGGAGAGTGGGATTAGACTGGGTGGGATATTAAAGGGTGTGGGGAGTGAGGGGGAGAGTGGGTTTAGACTGGGTGGGATATTAAAGGGTGCGGGGAGTGAGGGGGAGAGTGGGATTAGACTGGGTGGGATATTAAAGGGTACGGGGAGTGAGGGGAGAGTGGGATTAGACTGGGTGGGATATTCAAGGGTACGGGGAGTGAGGGGAGAGTGGGATTAGACTGGGTGGGATATTAAAGGGTGTGGGGAGTGAGGGGGAGAGTGGGGTTAGACTGGGTGGGATATTAAAGGGTGCGGGGAGTGAGGGGGGAGAGTGGGATTAGACTGGGTGGGATATTACAGGGTACGGGGAGTGAGGGGGAGAGTGGGATTAGAGTGGGTGGGATATTAAAGGGTGCGGGGAGTGAGGGGGAGAGTGGGATTAGACTGGGTGGGATATTAAAGGGCACGGGGAGTGAGGGGGAGAGTGGGATTAGACTGGGTGGGATATTAAAGGGTACGGGGAGTGAGGGGGAGAGTGGGATTAGACTGGGTGGGATATTAAAGGGTACGGGGAGTGAGGGGGAGAGTGGGATTAGACTGGGTGGGATATTAAAGGGTACGGGGAGTGAGGGAGAGTGGGATTAGACTGGGTGGGATATTAAAGGGTGCGGGGAGTGAGGGGGCATGAGTGGGATTAGACTGGGTGGGATATTAAAGGGTACGGGGAGTGAGGGGAGAGTGGGATTAGACTGGGTGGGATATTAAAGGGTGCGGGGAGTGAGGGGGAGAGTGGGGTTAGACTGGGTGGGATATTAAAGGGTACGGGGAGTGAGGGGGAGAGTGGGATTAGACTGGGTGGGATATTAAAGGGTACGGGGAGTGAGGGGGAGAGTGGGATTAGACTGGGTGGGATATTAACGGGTGCGGGGAGTGAGGGGAGAGTGGGATTAGACTGGGTGGGATATTAAAGGGTGCAGGGAGTGAGGGGAGAGTGGGATTAGACTGGGTGGGATATTAAAGGGTACGGGGAGTGAGGGGGAGAGTGGGATTAGACTGGGTGGGATATTAAAGGGTACGGGGAGTGAGGGGGAGAGTGGGATTAGACTGGGTGGGATATTAAAGGGTGCGGGGAGTGAGGGGGAGAGTGGGATTAGACTGGGTGGGATATTAAAGGGTACGGGGAGTGAGGGGGACAGTGGGGTTAGACTGGGTGGGATATTAAAGGGTACGGGGAGTGAGGGGGAGAGTGGGATTAGACTGGGTGGGATATTAAAGGGTACGGGGAGTGAGGGGGACAGTGGGATTAGACTGGGTGGGATATTAAAGGGCGCGGGGAGTGAGGGGGAGACTGGGATTAGACTGGATGGGATATTAAAGGGTACGGGGAGTGAGGGGGAGAGTGGGTTTAGACTGGGTGGGATATTAAAGGGTGCGGGGAGTGAGGGAGAGAGTGGGATTAGACTGGGTGGGATATTTAAGGGTGCGGGGAGTGAGGGGGAGAGTGGGATTAGACTGGGTGGGATATTAAATGGTGCGGGGAGTGAGGGGGGAGAGTGGGATTAGACTGGGTGGGATATTAAAGGGTGCGGGGAGTGAGGGGAGAGTGGGATTAGACTGGGTGGGATATTAAAGGGTACAGGGAGTGAGGGCGAGAGTGGGATTAGACTGGGTGGGATATTAAAGGGTGCGGGGAGTGAGGGGGAGAGTGGGATTAGACTGGGTGGGATATTAAAGGGTACGGGGAGTGAGGGGGAGAGTGGGATTAGACTGGGTGGGATATTAAAGGGTGCGGGGAGTGAGGGGGAGAGTGGGATTAGACTGGGTGGGATATTAAAGGGTGCGGGGAGTGAGGGGGAGAGTGGGTTTAGACTGGGTGGGATATTAAAGGGTGCGGGGAGTGAGGGGAGAGTGGGATTAGACTGGGTGGGATATTAAAGGGTGCGGGGAGGGGGAGAGTGGGATTAGACTGGGTGGGATATTAAAGGGTGCGGGGAGTGAGGGAGAGAGTGGGATTAGAATGGGTGGGATATTAAAGGGTGCGGGGAGTGAGGGGAGAGTGGGATTAGACTGGGTGGGATATTAAAGGGTACGGGGAGTGAGGGGGAGAGTGGGATTAGACTGGGTGAGATATTAAAGGGTGCGGGGAGTGAGGGGAGAGTGGGATTAGACTGGGTGGGATATTAAAGGGTGCGGGGAGTGAGGGGGAGAGTGGGATTAGACTGGGTGGGATATTAAAGGGTGCGGGGAGTGAGGGGGAGAGTGGGATTAGAGTGGGTGGGATATTAAAGGGTGCGGGGAGTGAGGGGGAGAGTGGGATTAGACTGGGTGGGATATTAAAGGGTGCGGGGAGTGAGGGGGAGAGTGGGATTAGACTGGGTGGGATATTAAAGGGTACGGGGAGTGAGGGGGAGAGTGGGATTAGACTGGGTGGGATATTAAAGGGTGTGGGGAGTGAGGGGGAGAGTGGGATTAGACTGGGTGGGATATTAAAGGGTGCGGGGAGTGAGGGGGAGAGTGGGATTAGACTGGGTGGGATATTAAAGGGTACGGGGAGTGAGGGGGAGAGTGGGATTAGACTGGGTGGGATATTAAAGGGTGCGGGGAGTGAGGGGGAGAGTGGGATTAGACTGGGTGGGATATTAAAGGGTATGGGGAGTGAGGGGAGAGTGGGATTAGACTGGGTGGGATATTAAAGGGTGCGGGGAGTGAGGGGGAGAGTGGGATTAGACTGGATGGGATATTAAAGGGTGCGGGGAGTGAGGGGAGAGTGGGATTAGACTGGGTGGGATATTAAAGGGTGCGGGGAGTGAGGGGGAGAGTGGGGTTAGACTGGGTGGGATATTAAGGGGTGCGGGGAGTGAGGGGGAGAGTGGGATTAGAGTGGGTGGGATATTAAAGGGTGCGGGGAGTGAGGGGGAGAGTGGGATTAGACTGGGTGGGATATTAAAGGGTACGGGGAGTGAGGGGGAGAGTGGGATTAGACTGGGTGGGATATTAAAGGGTGTGGGGAGTGAGGGGGAGAGTGGGATTAGACTGGGTGGGATATTAAAGGGTGCGGGGAGTGAGGGGAGAGTGGGATTAGACTGGGTGGGATATTAAAGGGTACGGGGAGTGAGGGGGAGAGTGGGATTAGACTGGGTGGGATATTAAAGGGTGCGGGGAGTGAGGGGGAGAGCAGGATTAGACTGGGTGGGATATTAAAGGGGAGGGGGAGAGTGGGATTAGACTGGGTGGGATATTAAAGGGTGCGGGGAGTGAGGGGAGAGTGGGATTAGACTGGGTGGGATATTAAAGGGTACGGGGAGTGAGGGGGAGAGTGGGATTAGACTGGGTGGGATATTAAAGGGTGCGGGGAGGGGGAGAGCAGGATTAGACTGGGTGGGATATTATAGGGTGTGGGGAGTGAGGGGGAGAGTGGGATTAGACTGGGTGGGATATTAAAGGGTGCGGGGAGTGAGGGGGAGAGTGGGATTAGACTGGGTGGGATATTAAAGGGTGCGGGGAGTGAGGGGGAGAGTGGGATTAGACTGGGTGGGATATTAAAGGGTACGGGGAGTGAGGGGGAGAGTGGGATCAGACTGGGTGGGATAGTAAAGGGCGGGTGCTCTCGTGCTTTTACTCACCTCTCCCTTGTGCCGACCGAGTACAACCATTACGTGATCGGAATCCCTCTTGGGAATTACCGTCTCCAGCATGGACTGCTTGATTCCTGGGGGCAGAGGAGGGGAAAGTAAAACACTTGTTAAAACTAGATTTCCTTTGTCGTTGCTCCCCGCGCGTCAGGAGAATACAGCGGCGCCAACACGCCAGCTAGTGGCCGTGGCCCGCAACTGCAGCGTGACGAGGAACTGTTTACATTGGAGATTCCCATTCTGAATTGTTTACCCGCGGTCAACGGGCTCCAAAGCAGCAGCCCGCACGGCTTTGACTGTGGAACGAGGAGAGTCAGGGAGGTAGAACCCCCCGCCCCCTCCATCGCTTCTCCCCAGAGTAGAACGTGCCCCGTCTTCTGTCCTCTCAACGCAGCCCTTGGCAAATCTTCGTCTGCCCCACTTTAGAATGTGGAACTCGCCACCACAGGGAGTGGTCGAGGCGAATAGCGTCGATCTATTTAAGGGGAATCTGGATAAACACATGAGGGAGAAAGGAATGGAAGGATATGGTGATAGGGTGAGATGAAGAGGGGTGGGAGGAGGCTGGTGTGGAGCAGAAACACCGGCACGGAGCAGAGGGGCCGAATGGCCTGTTTCTGTGCTGTAAAATGTTATATACTTCTAATCCCTCAGTACTGCCCCTCCGACAGTGCGGCGCTCCCTCAGTACTGCCCCTCCGACAGTGCGGCGCTCCCTCAGTACTGCCCCTCCGACAGTGCGGCGCTCCCTCAGTACCACCCCTCCGACAGTGCGGCGCTCCCTCAGTACCGCCCCTCCGACAGTGCGGCGCTCCCTCAGTACCGCCCCTCCGACAGTGCGGCGCTCCCTCAGTACTGCCCCTCCGATAGTGCGACGTTCCCTCAGTACCGCCCCCCCGACAGTGCGGTGCTCCCTCAGTACTGCCCCTCCGACAGTGCGGCGCTCCCTCAGTACCGCCCCTCCGACAGTGCGGCGCTCCCTCAGTACTGCCCCTCCGACAGTGCGGCGTTCCCTCAGTACCGCCCCCCCGACAGTGCGGCGCTCCCTCAGTACTGCCCCTCCGACAGTGCGGCGCTCCCTCAGTACCGCCCCTCCGACAGTGCGGCGCTCCCTCAGTACCGCCCCTCCGACAGTGCGGCGCTCCCTCAGTACTGCCCCTCCGACAGTGCGGCGCTCCCTCAGTACCGTCCCTCCGACAGTGCGGCGCTCCCTCAGTACCGCCCCTCCGACAGTGCGGCGCTCCCTCAGTACTGCCCCTCCGACAGTGCGGCGCTCCCTCAGTACCGCCCCTCCGACAGTGCGGCGCTCCCTCAGTACCGCCCCCCCGACAGTGCGGCGCTCCCTCACTACCGCCCCTCCGACAGTGCGGCGCTCCCTCAGTACCGGCCCTCCGACAGTGCGGCGCTCCCTCAGTACTGCCCCTCCGACAGTGCGGCGCTGCCTCAGTACCGCCCCTCCGACAGTGCGGCGCTCCCTCAGTACTGCCCCTCCGACAGTGCGGCGCTCCCTCGGTACTGCCCCTCCGGCGCTCCCTCAGTACCGCCCCTCCGACAGTGCGGCGCTCCCTCAGTACCGCCCCTCCGACAGTGCGGCGCTCCCTCAGTACCGCCCCTCCGACAGTGCGGCGCTCCCTCAGTACTGCCCCTCCGACAGTGCGGCGCTCCCTCAGTACTGCCCCTCCGACAGTGCGGCGCTCCCTCAGTACCACCCCTCCGACAGTGCAGCGCTCCCTCAGTACCGCCCCTCCGACAGTGCGGCGCTCCCTCAGTACCGCCCCTCCGACAGTGCGGCGCTCCCTCAGTACTGCCCCTCCGATAGTGCGACGTTCCCTCAGTACCGCCCCCCCGACAGTGCGGTGCTCCCTCAGTACTGCCCCTCCGACAGTGCGGCGCTCCCTCAGTACCGCCCCTCCGACAGTGCGGCGCTCCCTCAGTACTGCCCCTCCGACAGTGCGGCGTTCCCTCAGTACCGCCCCCCCGACAGTGCGGCGCTCCCTCAGTACTGCCCCTCCGACAGTGCGGCGCTCCCTCAGTACCGCCCCTCCGACAGTGCACCGCTCCCTCAGTACCGCCCCTCCGACAGTGCGGCGCTCCCTCAGTACCGCCCCTCCGACAGTGCGGCGCTCCCTCAGTACCGCCCCTCCGACAGTGTGACGCTTCCTCAGTACCGCCCCTCCGACAGTGCGGCGCTCCCTCAGTACCGCCTCTCTGACAGTGCACCGCTCCCTCAGTACCGCCCCTCCGACAGTGCGGCGCTCCCTCAGTACCGCCCCTCCGACAGTGCGGCGCTCCCTCAGTACTGCCCCTCCGACAGTGCGGCGCTCCCTCAGTACCGCCCCTCCGACAGTGCGGCGCTCCCTCAGTACCGCCTCTCTGACAGTGTGACGCTCCCTCAGTACCGCCCCTCCGACAGTGCGGGGCTCCCTCAGTACTGCCCCTCCGACAGTGCAGTGCTCCCTCAGTACCGCCTCTCTGACAGTGCACCGCTCCCTCAGTACCGCCCCTCCGACAGTGCGGCGCTCCCTCAGTACCGCCCCTCCGACAGTGCGGCGCTCCCTCAGTACTGCCCCTCCGACAGTGCGGGGCTCCCTCAGTACTGCCCCTCCGACAGTGCAGTGCTCCCTCAGTACCGCCTCTCTGACAGTGTGACGCTCCCTCATTACTGCCCCTCCGACAGTGCGGCGCTCCCTCAGTACCGCCCCTCCGACAGTGTGACGCTCCCTCAGTACTGCCCCTCCGACAGTGCGGCGCTCCCTCAGTACTGCCCCTCCGACAGTGCAGTGCTCCCTCAGTACCGCCTCTCTGACAGTGCACCGCTCCCTCAGTACCGCCCCTCCGACAGTGCGGCGCTCCCTCAGTACCGTCCCTCCGACAGTGCGGCGCTCCCTCAGTACCGCCCCTCCGACAGTGTGACGCTCCCTCAGTACTGCCCCTCCGACAGTGCGGCGCTCCCTCAGTACCGCCCCTCCGACAGTGTGACGCTCCCTCAGTACTGCCCCTCCGACAGTGCGGCGCTCCCTCAGTACTGCCCCTCCGACAGTGCAGTGCTCCCTCAGTACCGCCTCTCTGACAGTGCACCGCTCCCTCAGTACCGCCCCTCCGACAGTGCGGCGCTCCCTCAGTACCGCCCCTCCGACAGTGCGGCGCTCCCTCAGTACCGCCCCTCCGACAGTGCGACGCTCCCTCAGTACTGCCCCTCCGACAGTGCGGTGCTCCCTCAGTACCGTCCCTCCGACAGTGCAGCAAATTCCATGTAAAATTTCTCGTCCCCCCCGCCCATGGTGTTTACTCCCATCCCATCGCCCTCAGTGAGGAACTACCCAGGTGCTGTGCCGGTCCCGGTCGGCAATTGAATCTGCGCAAGTGACAAGAGGAGCGGAGACGGAAGCTCTACCTTCTAGAAGCCGGCCTTCCTCAGTCCGGCACACACAGGTATCGTAGCTGAGAACATCCTCAATGGTTACCTGGAGAAGAGAAGATGGTCAGTCCCAGGGAATTCGCAACCGAGATCTTTTTAAACTCCTGTTGTAAATTTAGTGAGGGATGTCAGTGCTGGGGAATGGAACTTATTCCATCGGAGAGACCAGCTGTCAGCACGGGTTAGATACAGAGTAAAGCTCCCTCTACACTGTCCCATCAAACACTCCCAGGGCAGGTACAGCACGGGTTAGATACAGAGTAAAGCTCCCTCTACACTGCCCCATCAAACACTCCCAGGGCAGGTACAGCACGGGGTTAGATACAGAGTAAAGCTCCCTCTACACTGTCCCCATCAAACACTCCCAGGGCAGGTACAGCACGGGTTAGATACAGAGTAAAGCTCCCTCTACACTGTCCCATCAGACACTCCCAGGGCAGGTACAGCACAGGTTAGATACAGAGTGAAGCTCCCTCTACACTGTCCCATCAAACACTCCCAGGGCAGGTACAGCACGGGTTAGATACAGAGTAAAGCTCCCTCGACACTGTCCCATCAAACACTCCCAGGGCAGGTACAGCACGGGTTAGATACAGAGTAAAGCTCCCTCTACACTGTCCCCATCAAACACTCCCAGGGCAGGTACAGCACGGGGTTAGATACAGAGTAAAGCTCCCTCTACACTGTCCCATCAAACACTCCCAGGGCAGGTACAGCACGGGTTAGATACAGAGTAAAGCTCCCTCTACACTGTCCCCATCAAACACTCCCAGGGCAGGTACAGCACGGGTTCGATACAGAGTAAAGCTCCCTCTACACTGCCCCATCAAACACTCCCAGGGCAGGTACAGCACGGGTTAGATACAGAGTAAAGCTCCCTCTACACTGTCCCATCAAACACTCCCAGGGCAGGTGCAGCACGGGTTAGATACAGAGTAAAGCTCCCTCTACACTGTCCCATCAAACACTCCCAGGGCAGGTACAGCACGGGTTAGATACAGAGTAAAGCTCCCTCTACACTGTCCCCATAAAACACTCCCAGGGCAGGTACAGCACGGGTTAGATACAGAGTAAAGCTCCCTCTACACTGTCCCATCAAACACTCCCAGGGCAGGTACAGGATGGGTTAGATACAGAGTAAAGCTCCCTCTACACTGTCCCATCAAACACTCCCAGGGCAGGTACAGCACGGGTTAGATACAGAGTAAAGCTCCCTCTACACTGTCCCATCAAACACTCCCAGGGCAGGTACAGGATGGGTTAGATACAGACTAAAGCTCCCTCTACACTGTCCCATCAAACACTCCCAGGGCAGGTACAGCACGGGTTAGATACAGAGTAAAGGTCCATACGGAGCAGGGAGCAGCGAGGCGAGCCCGGTATAAAAACTGGCGCGAGTACCGAGGCCAGACCAGTTCGGAGCAGGGAGCAGCGAGGCGAGCCCGGTATAAAAACCGGCGCGAGTACCGAGGCCAGACTAGTTCGAAGCAGGGAGCAGCGAGGCGAGCCCGGTATAAAAACCGGCGCGAGTACCGAGGCCAGACCAGTTCGGAGCAGGGAGCAGCGAGGCGAGCCCGGTATAAAAACCGGCGCGAGTACCGAGGCCAGACCAGTTCGGAGCAGGGAGCAGCGAGGCGAGCCCGGTATAAAAACCGGCGCGAGTACCGAGGCCCGACCAGTTCAGAGCAGGGAGCAAGGTGAGGCATACCAACTCAGCAGCGGGGAGAGAGGTAAAAAGTAACCAGAGTGTGACATCACCAGGGAGCAGATAAGTGATTGGTTGGTGAGTATTTCTCTTTTTTAAACTTTAACTCTGTAGTTTATAGTTACTGGGGTCTTTTCTGGTGTAGCAGGGACTGTTGGTAGACCATACAAGCGCCTTAGAGCTATCTTTAATTGGTGATAGTGAATTAATTTAAATTAATTAAAGGGTAAGTCATGCCAGGAGAGCCCAGCCCCGTGTTATGCTCCTCTTGCTCTATGTGGGAATTCAGGGACACTGCCGGTGCCCCTGATGACCACGTGTGCCGGAAATGCATCCAGCTGCGGCTACTAGCAGACCGCATTGCAGCGCTGGAGCTGCGGGTGGATGGGTTGTGGAGCATTCACGATGCTGAGAGGGTCGTGGATAACACGTTTAGTGAGTTAGTCACACCGCAGGTAAGGGCTGCACAGGAAGAAAGGAAATGGGTGACCACCAGGCGGAGCAATAGAAGCAGGCAGGTAGTGCAGGAGACCCCTGTGGCCATTCCCCTCTCAAACAGGTATACCGATTTGGATACTGTTGAGGGGGATGACTCACCAGAGGAAGGCAGCAGCAGCCAACTTCCTGGCACTGGGGGTGCTCCTGCTGCCCAGGAAGGGAGGAAAAAGAGTGGGAGAGCAATAGTGGTAGGGGATTCTATAGTAAGGGGAACAGATAGGCGTTTCTGTGGCCGTAGACGTGAATCCAGGATGGTTTGTTGCCTCCCTGGTGCCAGGGTCAAGGATGTCACTGAGCGGCTGCAGGGCATTCTGGAGGGGGAGGGTGAACAGCCAGAGGTCGTGGTCCACATTGGTACCAACAACATAGGTAAAAAGAGGGATGAGGTCCTGCAGCAAGAATTTAGGGAGCTAGGTAGAAGATTAAAGAGCAGGACCTCAAAGGTTGTAATCTCTGGATTACTCCCGGTGCCATGTGCTAGTGAGTATAGGAATAGGAAGATAGAACAGATGAATGCGTGGCTAAAGGGATGGTGCAGGAGGGAGGGCTTTAGTTTCCTGGATCACTGGGTCTGCTTCTGGGAAAGGTGGGACTTGTACAAGTCGGACGGTTTACACCTGAACCAGAGAGGGACCAATATCCTTGCGGGGAGGTTTGCTAGCACTGCTGGGGGGGGTTTAAACTAACTTGGCAGGGGGATGGGATACAGAGTGGAGCTATAGTAGGGGGTGATTTACAGCCAAATACGGAAGAAAAAACAAGTCAGCTGGGAAGGCAGGGCAAATATGTGAAGGCAAAAGGGAATATGGCAAGGCTGGAAGGCATTTATTTTAATGCAAGGAGTCTTGCAAATAAGGTGGATGAACTGAAGTTGTTGTTGAACACATGGGAGTATGATATTGTTGCTATCACGGAGACATGGTTGAGGGAGGGTCAGGACTGGCAGCTCAATATTCCGGGGTATAGAATCTTCAGGCGAGACAGAGGGGGGTGTAAAAGGGGAGGGGGTGTTGCAATATTAATTAAGGAGTCAATTACTGCTGTAAGGAGGGATGATATATTAGCGGGTTCCTCTAATGAGGCCATATGGGTAGAACTTAAAAACAAAAAGGGGGCAAGCACTTTGCTGGGAGCGTACTATCGGCCCCCAAACAGTCAGGGGGAGATAGAGGAACAGATATGTAGGCAAATCTCAGAGAAGTGTGAAAATAATAGGGTAATAATAGTGGGGGATTTCAACTTCCCCAATATTAATTGGGATGGTCAGAGTGTGAAAGTCTTAGAGGGTGCAGAATTCTTAAAGTGCATCCAGGAGAGCTTTTTGAGCCAACATGTAGAAAGTCCTACAAGAGAGGGGGCGGTACTGGGCCTAATTCTAGGGAATGTAGCCGGGCAAGTGGTGGAAGTGTCAGTAGGAGAGCATTTTGGCGACAGTGACCATAATACGGTGAGATTTAAGGTGGTCATGGAAAAAGACAAAGACGGCCCGGAAATAAGGGTTCTAAATTGGGGGGAGGCCGATTTTAATATGATAAGGCAGGATCTGGCCAAAGTGGACTGGGAGCAGCTACTTATAGGAAAATCCACATCAAAGCAGTGGGAGACTTTCAGAAGGGAAATAGAGAGAGTACCACGCCAACATGTTCCTGTAAAGGTCAAGGGTGGGACCAACAAGCAAAGGGAACCTTGGATGACAAGGGATATACAAAAATGCATTAGGAAAAAAAGGGGGGCTTTTGGCAGTTACAAAAGACTAAAGACGGAGGAAGCCCTAGAGAAGTATAAAAAGTGCAGGGGCATACTTAAAAAAGAAATTAGGAGAGCGAGGAGGGGCCATGAAATAACACTGGCGAGCAAAATAAAGGAAAATCCTAAGATGTTTTATAAGTATATTAAGGGCAAGAGGATAACCAGGGAAAGGGTAGGGCCCATTAGGGACCAAAGTGGCAATCTGTGTGTAGAGCCAGATGATGTAGGCGGGGTTTTAAATGAATTTTTTGCATCTGTGTTCACTATGGAGAAAGACGATGTAGACATAGAAATCGGGCAAGGGGACTGTGACATACTTGAACATATTAGCATCGAGAGGGAGGAGGTACTAGCGGTTTTAGCAGGCCAAAAAGTGGATAAATCCCCAGGCCCGGACGAGATGTATCCCAGGCTGTTGTGTGAGGCAAAGGAGGAGATTGCAGGGGCTCTGACACAAATTTTCAGAACCTCTCTGGCCACAGGGGATGTACCAGAGGACTGGAGAACAGCTAACGTAGTACCATTATTCAAGAAGGGTAGCAGGGATAAACCAGGGAATTACAGGCCAGTGAGCCTAACATCTGTGGTAGGGAAATTATTGGAAAAAATTCTGAGGGACAAAATTAGTCTCCACTTGGAAAGGCAAGGATTAATCGGGGATAGTCAGCGTGGCTTTGTCAAGGGTAAATCATGTCTGACCAATCTGATTGAATTTTTCGAGGGGGTGACTAGGTGTGTGGATGAGGGAAATGCTGTGGATGTGGTTTACATGGACTTCAGTAAAGCTTTTGACAAAGTCCCGCATAGGAGACTGGTCAAGAAGGTAAGAGCCCATGGGATCCAGGGTGCCTTGGCGCGTTGGATCCTAAACTGGCTGAGTGGCAGGAGGCAGAGGGTGATGGTCGAAGGTTGCTTTTGTGACTGGAAGCCTGTGTCCAGTGGGGTACCTCAGGGATCGGTGCTGGGTCCCTTGCTGTTTGTGATCTACATAAATGATTTGGATGAGAATGTAAAAGGTATGATCAGTAAGTTCGCAGATGACACGAAAATTGGTGGGGTGGTAAATTGCGAGGAGGAAAGCCTCAGGCTACAGGACGATATAAACGGGTTGGTCAGATGGGCGGAAAAGTGGCAAATGGAATTTAACCCTGAAAAGTGCAAGGTGATGCATTTTGGACGGACAAATAAGGCAAGGGAATACACAATGAGTGGTAGGGCCCTAGGAAGCACAGAGGGTCAGAGGGACCTTGGTGTACATGTACATAGATCCCTAAAGGCAGCGGAACAGGTAGATAAGGTGGTTAAAAAGGCATATGGGATACTTGCCTTCATTAGCCGAGGCATAGAATATAAGAGCAGGGAGGTTATGATGGAGCTGTACAAAACGCTGGTGAGGCCACAGCTGGAGTACTGTGTGCAGTTCTGGTCGCCTCACTATAGGAAGGATGTGATTGCTCTGGAGAGGGTGCAGAGAAGATTCACCAGGATGTTACCTGGGATGGAGCGCCTCAGCTATGAAGAAAGACTAAACAGGCTGGGGTTGTTTTCCTTGGAGCAAAGAAGGCTGAGGGGGGACCTGATTGAGGTGTACAAAATGATGAGGGGCATAGATAGGGTAGATAAAGAGGAACTTTTCCCCTTAGTAGGGGGGTCAATAACAAGGGGGCATAGATTCAGGGTAAGGGGCAGGAGGTTTAGAGGGGATTTGAGGAAAAACTTTTTCACCCAGAGGGTGGTTGGAGTCTGGAACTCACTGACTGAAAGGGTGGTAGAGGCAGGAACCCTCACAACATTCAAGAAGCATTTGGATGAGCACTTGAAATGCCATTGCATACAAGGCTATGGACCAAATGCTGGAAAATGGGATTAGACTGGACAGGGATTGATGGACGGCGCAGACACGATGGGCCGAAGGGCCTCTTTCTGTGCTGTATAACTCTATGACTGTGGTTGTTTCAATGCTCAAGGTTCGAACTAGTAAATCGGATGAATAATCCTGCTGCACTGCTGGTGTGAGCCCCGCACCGGGTGAGATCAGCAGAGGCCGGGGAGTGCGTTTCCCACAGAGCCAGGGAGGACGGGGCGAGCTACAGGTCCCAGTCTGACCCGCGGTGCCAGGTGCCGGGGCCTCACCTTCGAGTTGTAGTACTTTCCTCCTTTGTAACGTTTGTCGATGAAGCGAGTGAGGAGGTCGGTCCTCAGCCAGCACGAGTCCCGAGTCGCTGGCGCCTGGCTCGACCCATTCGCACTCTTGGGCTCCTTGCTGTGGTGTACGTCCCTGAGTGAACGGAGAACAATTCTCAGGATCAGGGAGAGGGCGTCAGTCCCAACAAACCCAACCTCCTTAATACAGACCAATCCCTCCGACACTCCCTCACCCCCAGGGTAAGACCCAACAAACCCAACCCCCTTAATACAGACCAATCCCTCCGACACTCCCTCACCCCCAGGGTCAGACCCAACAAACCCAACCCCCTTAATACAGACCAATCCCTCCGACACTCCCTCACCCTCAGGGTCAGTCCCAACAAACCCAACCCCCTTAATACAGACCAATCCCTCCGACACTCCCTCACCCCCAGGGTCAGACCCAACAAACCCAACCCCCTTAATACAGACCAATCCCTCCGACACTCCCTCACCCCCAAGGTCAGTCCCAACAAACCCAACCTCCTTAATACAGACCAATCCCTCCGACACTCCCTCACCCCCAGGGTCAGACCCAACAAACCCAACCTCCTTAATACAGACCAATCCCTCCAACACTCCCTCACCCCCAGGGTCAGACCCAACAAACCCAACCCCCTTAATACAGACCAATCCCTCCGACACTCCCTCACCCTCACCGTCAGACCCAACAAACCCAACCCCCTTAATACAGACCAATCCCTCCGACACTCCCTCACCCCCACCGTCAGACCCAACAAACCCAACCCCCTTAATACAGACCAATCCCTCCGACACTCCCTCACCCCCACCGTCAGACCCAACAAACCCAACCTCCTTAATACAGACCAATCCCTCCGACACTCCCTCACCCTCAGGGTCAGTCCCAACAAACCCAACCCCCTTAATACAGACCAATCTCTCCGACACTCCCTCACCCCCAGGGTCAGTCCCAACAAACCCAACCTCCTTAATACAGACCAATCCCTCCGACACTCCCTCACCCCCAGGGTCAGACCCAACAAACCCAACCTCCTTAATACAGACCAATCCCTCCGACACTCCCTCACCCCCAGGGTCAGACCCAACAAACCCAACCCCCTTAATACAGACCAATCCCTCCGACACTCCCTCACCCCCAGGGTCAGACCCAACAAACCCAACCTCCTTAATACAGACCAATCCCTCCGACACTCCCTCACCCTCACCGTCAGACCCAACAAACCCAACCTCCTTAATACAGACCAATCCCTCCGACACTCCCTCACCCCCAGGGTCAGACCCAACAAACCCAACCTCCTTAATACAGACCAATCCCTCCGACACTCCCTCACCCTCACCGTCAGACCCAACAAACCCAACCTCCTTAATACAGACCAATCCCTCCGACACTCCCTCACCCCCAGGGTCAGACCCAACAAACCCAACCCCCTTAATACAGACCAATCCCTCCGACACTCCCTCACCCCCAGGGTCAGTCCCAACAAACCCAACCTCCTTAATACAGACCAATCCCTCCGACACTCCCTCACCCTCAGGGTCAGTCCCAACAAACCCAACCCCCTTAATACAGACCAATCCCTCCGACACTCCCTCACCCTCACCGTCAGACCCAACAAACCCAACCTCCTTAATACAGACCAATCCCTCCGACACTCCCTCACCCCCAGGGTCAGTCCCAACAAACCCAACCTCCTTAATACAGACCAATCCCTCCGACACTCCCTCACCCCCAGGGTCAGACCCAACAAACCCAACCCCCTTAATACAGACCAATCCCTCCGACACTCCCTCACCCCCAGGGTCAGACCCAACAAACCCAACCCCCTTAATACAGACCAATCCCTCCGACACTCCCTCACCCACACCGTCAGACCCAACAAACCCAACCTCCTTAATACAGACCAATCCCTCCGACACTCCCTCACCCCCAGGGTCAGACCCAACAAACCCAACCTCCTTAATACAGACCAATCCCTCCGACACTCCCTCACCCCCAGGGTCAGACCCAACAAACCCAACCTCCTTAATACAGACCAATCCCTCCGACACTCCCTCACCCCCAGGGTCAGACCCAACAAACCCAACCCCCTTAATACAGACCAATCCCTCCGACACTCCCTCACCCCCAGGGTCAGTCCCAACAAACCCAACCTCCTTAATACAGACCACTCCCTCCGACACTCCCTCACCCCAGGGTCAGACCCAACAAACCCAACCTCCTTAATACAGACCAATCCCTCCGACACTCCCTCACCCCCCAGGGTCAGACCCAACAAACCCAACCCCCTTAATACAGACCAATCCCTCCGACACTCCCTCACCCCCAGGGTCAGTCCCAACAAACCCAACCTCCTTAATACAGACCAATCCCTCCGACACTCCCTCACCCCCAGGGTCAGACCCAACAAACCCAACCTCCTTAATACAGACCAATCCCTCCGACACTCCCTCACCCTCAGCGTCAGTCCCAACAAACCCAACCCCCTTAATACAGACCAATCCCTCCGACACTCCCTCACCCCCAGGGTCAGTCCCAACAAACCCAACCCCCTTAATACAGACCAATCCCTCCGACACTCCCTCACCCCCAGGGTCAGACCCAACAAACCCAACCTCCTTAATACAGACCACTCCCTCCGACACTCCCTCACCCCCAGGGTCAGACCCAACAAACCCAACCTCCTTAATACAGACCAATCCCTCCGACACTCCCTCACCCCCAGGGTCAGACCCAACAAACCCAACCCCCTTAATACAGACCAATCCCTCCGACACTCCCTCACCCCCAGGGTCAGACCCAACAAACCCAACCCCCTTAATACAGACCAATCCCTCCGACACTCCCTCACCCTCACCGTCAGACCCAACAAACCCAACCCCCTTAATACAGACCAATCCCTCCGACACTCCCTCACCCCCAGGGTCAGACCCAACAAACCCAACCTCCTTAATACAGACCAATCCCTCCGACACTCCCTCACATTCAACCGCAACCGCCCTCCCTATCCCCCACCCCGACCCACCCTCCCTATCCTGCACCCCGACCCACCCTCACTAACCCTGGCTCCTCCCAATCCCCTACCCTGACCCACCCTCCCTAACCGACACCCCAACCCACCCTCCCTAACCCCTACCCCGACACACCCTCCCTCACCCCACCCCGACCCACCCTCCCTCACCCCCACCCCGACCCACCCTCCCTAACCCACACCCTGACACACCCTCCCTAACCGACACCCCGACCCACCCTCCCTAACCCCTACCCCGACCCACCCTCCCTAACCCCTACCCCGACCCACCCTCCCTAACCCCTACCCCGACCCACCCTCCCTAACCCCTACCCCGACACACCCTCCCTCACCCCACCCTGACCCACCCTCCCTAACCCCTACCCCGACCCACCCTCCCTAACCCCTACCCCGACCCACCCTCCCTAACCCGACACACCCTCCCTCACCCCACCCTGACCCACCCTCCCTAACCCACACCCCGACCCCCCCTCCCTAACCCCCACCCACCCTCACTAACCCCAACCCCTCCCGCCCTCCCTATCCCCCAACTCCTCCCACCCTCCCTAACCCCCACCCCCTCCCAGTCCCCCAACCCCACCCACCCACCTTCTCCCCATCTCCCCCAACCTCACCCACCCACCTTCTCTCCATATCCCCCAACCTCACCCACCCACCTTCTCTCCATATCCCCCAACCTCACCCACCCACCTTCTCCCCATCTCCCTCAACCCCACCCACCCACCTTCTCCCCATCTCCCTCAACCCCACCCACCCACCTTCTCCCCATCTCCCTCAACCCCACCCACCCACCTTCTCCCCATCTCCCTCAACCCCACCCACCCACCTTCTCCCCATCTCCCTCAACCCCACCCACCTTCTCCCCATCTCCCTCAACCTCACCCACCCACCTTCTCCCCATCTCCCTCAACCCCACCCACCCACCTTCTCCCCATCTCCCTCAACCCCACCCACCCACCTTCTCCCCATCTCCCTCAACCCCACCCACCCACCTTCTCCCCATCTCCCTCAACCCCACCCACCCACCTTCTCCCCATCTCCCTCAACCCCACCCACCTTCTCCCCATCTCCCTCAACCCCACCCATCCACCTTCTCCCCATCTCCCTCAACCTCACCCACCCACTCCCCATCTCCCTCAACCCCACCCACCCACCTTCTCCCCATCTCCCTCAACCCCAACCACCCACCTTCTCCCCATCTCCCTCAACCCCACCCACCCACCTTCTCCCCATATCCCTCAACCCCACCCACCTACCTTCTCCCCATATCCCTCAACCCCACCCACCCACCTTCTCCCCATATCCCTCAACCCCACCCACCTTCTCCCCATATCCCTCAACCCCACCTACCCACCTTCTCCCCATATCCTTCAACCCCACCCAACCACCTTCTCCCCATATCCCTCAACCCCACCCACCCACCTTCTCCCCATCTCCATCAACCCCACCTACCCACCTTCTCCCCAAATCCCTCAACCCCACCCACCTTCTCCCCATATCCCTCAACCCCACCCACCCACCTTCTCCCCATATCCCTCAACCCCACCTACCCACCTTCTCCCCATATCCCTCAACCCCACACACCCACCTTCTCCCCATCTCCATCAACCCCACCTACCCACCTTCTCCCCAAATCCCTCAACCCCACCCACCTTCTCCCCATATCCCTCAACCCCACCTCCTCCCCATGTGGTGAGATGGTGGGATTGGGGGAGAAGCCATGCTGTGTGGGACTCTGTACCACATCAGGTGAGATTAGCTAACGCATCGTGAGCCAGGAGGGTCCAGTGTTCTCTCTCTCTCCCCCCGTCCCATCCCACCCCACCCCCCCACTCCCCTCTCCTGAAGCCATTGGCTCGTGCTGGGGTAAAGGTCCACATCAGGAGCCGCCGTCCAGTGGGGCAGCCACAGAACCCGTGCCCCACCACCAGTTGGTGCCTCTCAACCATCTACAAGGCACAAGTCAGGAATGTGATGGAATACTCTCCACTTGCCTGGATGAGTTGCAGCTCCAACAACACTCGAGAAGCTCGACACCATCCAGGACAAAGCAGCCCGCTTGATCGGCACCCCGTCCACCACCTTAAACATTCACTCCCTCCACCACCGGTGCACCGTGGCTGCAGTGTGCACCATCTACAAGATGCATTGCAGCAACTCGCCAAGGCTTCTTCGGCAGCACCTCCCAAACCCACGACCCCTTCCACCTAGAAGGACAAGGGCAGCAGGCGCATGGGAACACCACCACCTCCAAGTTCCCCTCCAAGTCACACACCATCCTGACTTGGAAATATATCGGCCGTTCCTTCATCGTCGCTGGGTCAAAATCCTGGAACTCCCTCCCTAACAGCGCTGTGGGAGCACCTTCACCACACGGGACTGCAGCGGTTCAAGAAGGCGGCTCACCGCCACCTTCTCAAGGGCGATTAGGGAATGGGCAATAAATGCTGGGCCTTGCCGAGAGCAGCGAAAGGGAGAGGGACGGGGGACGGAGTGCTTACCTCTCCGAATCGGCCTGCTGCTTCCTCTTCCTGCTGTGCTTCTCCTGGTGATCCCGCTCCCGCTCCTTCCGGCCTCCCTCTCGCCCCTTCTCCCGGCCGCTGCTCCCCTCGGCCTCCTGGTCTCTGGGCTGGCGGTCCGGGGGCTCTCCGCTCTCCGCCCCCCGCTCCTCCCCCTCCCGGGCCTCCTTGTGGGCTTTGCTGAGGCGGCCTGTTGGGTTAAGGGAGATGCTGAATGGCCGGCAATCCTCCACCGCCCGGTAGATGTCCTCGTGAGGGGGGGGACAGCTACCCGCCAGGGTACATCATCACCCACCAGCCCTCCTCTCCTGAAGGCGCCGACTCTTGCTGGGGTGCGAGTCCTGGGGTCCTTTCTCTGCGCCCAATGAGAGTCAGCAGGAAATTCAGCCATCACAGCCCCATTCTTGCACCAGTGGAAGTGCCCCACAAAGTCAGTCAGCGGCTCGAGGTGAGGAGGGCAGAAGATCGGAGGGTAAACAAGCGCTCAACTTAAAGAGATCGAGCCAGGGTGTATTGGGGGGGGGGGGCGGTTGGTGGGCAAAGGGGAAAAGGGTGTGGAGAGGGAGGGGGCAAAGACAGAGAGGGGGGGCAGAGACAGAGAGGGGGCAGAGAGAGAGAGAGAGAGGGGGGGCAGAGAGAGAGAGAGAGGGGGGCAGAGAGAGAGAGGGAGGGGGCAGAGAGAGAGAGAGAGAGAGAGAGGGAGGGGGCAAAGACAGAGAGAGAGGGGGGGCAGAGACAGAGAGAGAGAGGGGGCAGAGAGAGAGAGAGAGGGGGGCAGAGAGAGAGAGAGAGGGGGCAGAGAGAGAGAGGGAGGGGGCAGAGAGAGAGAGAGAGAGAGAGAGAGGGAGGGGGCAAAGACAGAGAGAGAGGGGGCAGAGAGAGAGAGAGAGAGAGAGAGAGGGAGCAGAGAGAGAGAGAGAGGGAGCAGAGACAGAGAGAGAGAGAGAGAGAGAGAGAGAGGGGGGGCAGAGAGAGAGAGAGAGGGGCAAAGACAGAGAGAGAGGGGGGGCAGAGAGAGGGAGGGGGCAAAGACAGAGAGGGAGAGGGGGCAGCGAGGGGAGGGGGGCAGCGAGGGAGGGGGCAGCGAGGGAGGGGGCAGCGAGGGAGGGGGCAGAGAGGGAGGGGGCAGAGAGGAAGGGGGCAGAGAGGAAGGGGGTCAGAGACAGAGAGGGAGGGGGTCAGAGACAGAGAGGGAGGGGGCAGAGACAGAGAGGGAGGGGGCAGAGACAGAGAGGGAGGGGGCAGAGACAGAGAGGGAGGGGGCAGAGACAGAGTGGGAGGGGTATATAGGAGAGTGCGGTGCAGAGCGGGAGTACGGTGTTGAAAGACAGACTCGCGTTTCTCCAGCTCCTTTCACCACCTCCAGACGTCCCAAAGTTCTTTACAGCCAATGAAGTACTTTTTTTTGAAGTGTGGTCACTGTTGTAATGTGGGAAACGCGGCAGCCAATTTGTGCACAGCAAGCTCCCGCAAACAGCAATGTGATAATGACCGGATCATCTGTTTTTTAGTGATGTTGGTTGAGGGATAAATATTGGCCCCAGGACACCGGGGAGAACTCCCCCCTGCTCTTCTTCCAATAGTGGCCGTGGGATCTTTTACATCCACCTGAGAGGGCAGACGGGGCCTCGGTTTAACGTCTCATCCAAAAGACGGCACCGCCGACAGTGCGGCGCTCCCTCACTACTGACCCTCCGACAGTGCGGCGCTCCCTCAGTATTGCCCTTACGACAGTGCGGCGCTCCCTCAGTACCGCCCCTCCGACAGTGCGGCGCTCCCTCAGTACTGCCCCTCCGACAGTGCGGCACTCCCTCAGTACCGCCCCTCCAACAGTGCGGCGCTCCCTCAGTATTGCCCCTCCACAGTGCGGCGCTCCCTCAGTACCGCCCCTCCGACAGTGCGGCGCTCCCTCAGTATTGCCCCTCCACAGTGCGGCGCTCCCTCAGTAATGCCCCTCCGACAGCGCGGCGCTCCCTCAGTACCGCCCCTCCGACAGCGTGGCGCTCCCTCAGTACCGCCCCTTCGACAGCGCGGTGCTCCCTCAGTACCGCCCCTCCGACAGCGCGGTGCTCCCTCAGTACCGCCCCTCTGACAGTGCGGCGCTCCCTCAGTACCGCCCCTCCGACAGTGCGGCGCTCCCTCAGTACCGCCCCTCCGACAGTGCGGCGCTCCCTCAGTACCGCCCCTCCGACAGTGCGGCGCTCCCTCAGTACCGCCCCTCCGACAGTGCGGCGCTCCCTCAGTACTGCCCCTCCGACAGTGCGGCGCTCCCTCAGTACTGCCCCTCCCTCAGTGCTGCCCCTCCGACATTGCAGGCTCGGTTCTGGCACCGGGGGAGCGTCGGGCCTGGATTACGGGCCTCGAATCCACGACCCTTGAAGGCGAGAGTGAGACCCTCTGAGCCACAGCTGACAGTACGGTCAGGGGGTTAGGGGGGGATACAGTGTTGTTGAGGGGAAGTGGTGTGGTCTGTGCTGTGTGTGTGTTTTAGGGCCGTGCGTGCACTCACTCAGGTCCTTGCTGTATCTCTCGTACTCCTTCCTGTCGACGAACCGCACCGTGTACTGGCTGACAGTGACCACCTTGGCTCCAAGGGCCAGCTTCACCAAGAGCCGGGCGTTGTCGGTATCCAGCCCCTCAATCTGGGGGTGAAAAACAGGACAGGACCCATCAGAACTGGGCCCAGGGAGTCCAGCGATCCTCCCCGGGGCGGAGTCCCGGCTACAACCACAGCCTCCCTAAATCCCCCCCTCCCTCCCTCCCCCCGCATTAGGACAGTCCCAGGGCCAGATCAGCCAACTTAGCACAGGCCGAGGATGAAGCCTGGGCCTTTCCTGCCGCGTGTGTGGGGCTCCCAACTCTCTCCCTCTGCACCCATCAGGAACGTTGAATGCGGAGTTACGTTTTGTGTCAGCCCGGGGCTCAGGCTGCTCGCTCGTGTGTCAGGAATGGAGTCACGACCGCGCGCTGGCGGCTAAGCAGGATGGCAAAAATTCCAAGTCATAGGAACAGGAGGAGGCCGTTCAGCCCCCTCGAGCCTGTTGCATTAGGAACAGGGGGAGGCCATTCAGCCCCCTTCGAGCCTGTTACATTAGTAACAGGGGGAGGCCGTTCAGCCCCTCGAGCCTGTTACATTAGTAACAGGGGGAGGCCGTTCAGCCCCTCGAGCCTGTTACATTAGGAACAGGAGGAGGCCATTCAGCCCCCTCGGGCCTGTTACATTAGTAACAGGGGGAGGCCGTTCAGCCCCTCGAGCCTGTTACATTAGGAACAGGAGGAGGCCATTCAGCCCCCTCGAGCCTGTTACATTAGGAACAGGAGGAGGCCATTCAGCCCCCTCGGGCCTGTTACATTAGGAACAGGAGGAGGCCATTCAGCCCCATGAGCCTGTTACATTAGGAACAGGAGGAGGCCATTCAGCCCCTCGAGCCTGTTGCATTAGGAACAGGAGGAGGCCATTCAGTCCCTCGAGTCTGTGACATTAGGAACAGGAGGAGGCCATTCAGCCCCTTGAGCCTGTTACATTAGGAACAGGAGGAGGCCATTCAGTCCCTCGAGCCTGTTACATTAGGAACAGGAGGAGGCCATTCAGTCCCTCGAGCCTGTTACATTAGGAACAGGAGAAGGCCATTCAGCCCCTCGAGCCTGTTACATTAGGAACAGGAGGAGGTCATTCAGCCTCTCGAGCCTGTTACATTAGGAACAGGAGGAGGCCATTCAGCCCCCTCGAGCCTGTTACATTAGGAACAGGAGGAGGCCATTCAGTCCCTCGAGCCTGTTACATTAGGAACAGGAGAAGGCCATTCAGCCCCCTCGAACCTGTTACATTAGGAACAGGAGAAGGCCATTCAGCCCCCTTGAGCCTGTTACATTAGGAACAGGAGGAGGCCATTCAGTCCCTCGAGCCTGTTACATTAGGAACAGGAGAAGGCCATTCAGCCCCTCGAGCCTGTTACATTAGGAACAGGAGAAGGCCATTCAGCCCCTCGAGCCTGTTACATTAGGAACAGGAGGAGGCCGTTCAGCCCCTCGAGCCTGTTACATTGGGAACAGGAGGAGGCCATTCAGTCCCCTCGAGCCTGTTACATTAGGAACAGGAGGAGGCCATTCAGCCCTTGAGCCTGTTACATTAGGAACAGGAGGAGGCCATTCAGCCCCTCGAGCCTGTTACATTAGGAACAGGAGGAGGCCATTCAGCCCGTCGAGCCTGTTACATTGGGAACAGGAAGAGGCCATTCAGCCCCCTCGAGCCTGTGACATTAGGAACAGGAGGAGGCCATTCAGCCCCCTCGAGCCTGTTCCGCCATTCGATGAGGTCACGGCTGATCTGCGACCTAACCCCGTATCCCTTAATACCTTTGGTTAACAGAAATCTATCAATCTCCGATTTAAAATTAACCATTGACCCCCGGCATCAATTGCCGTTTGCGGAAGAGAGTTCCAAACTTCTACCACCCTTTGTGTGTCGAAGTGTTTCCTCACTTCACTCCTGAAAGGTCTGGCCCTAATTTTTAGACTCTGCCCCCTCGTCCCAGACTCCCCAACCAGCGGAAATAGTTCCTGTCCTTAAAAGAAAGACTTGCATTTCTCCAGCGCCTTTCACGACCACCGGACGTCTCAAAGCTCTTCACAGCCAATGAAGTCCTTGTGAAGTGCAGTCACTGTTGTAATGTAGGAAACGCGGCAGCCAATTTGCGCACAGCAAGCTCCCACAAACAGCCAATGTGATAAATGACCAGATCCTCTGTTTTAGTGATGTTCATTGAGGTATGAATATTGGCCCCAGGACACCGGGGAGAACTCCCCCCCCCGCTCCTCTTCCAGTACATCTTCTTTTACGGCCACCCGAGAGGGCAGACGTGACCTCGGTTTAACGTCTCATCCGAAAGACGGCCCCATCGACAGTATCTACCCTATCTGTTGCCTTTAATATCTTGAAAACTTTGATCAAATCACCCCTAAACTTCTAAACGGGTGGATGCGGGGAGGATGTTCCTGATGATGGGTGAAACTAGAACTAGGGGGCATAGTCTTAGAATAAGGGGCTGCTTTTTCAAAACTGAGATGAGGAGGAACTACTTCACTCAGAGGGTGGTAGGTCCATGGAATATGCTGCCCCAAAAAGCTGTAGAAGCTGCATCATTACATAAATTTTAAACAGAAATAGACAGTTTCCTAGAAGTAAAGGGAATTAAGGGTTACGGGGAACGGGCAGGAATTTGGACACGAGTCTAGGTTCGGATCGGTCATGGCCCTGTGGGTAGCGGAGCGGGCCCAGGAGCCTGATCCTGCTCCTATTTCGTGTGTCTAATTCTGTTAGATTCAGGAGATGGTTCTGTGATAGTGGATTGGCGGTTAGGATCAGATCAGCCATGATCTTATTGAATGGCGGAGCAGGCTCGAGGGGCCGATTGGCCTACTCCTGCTCCTATTTCTTATGTTCTTACAGGGAATACAACCCTAATTTGTGTCCGTTACCTTCACCCACCCCCTGGTGTATTTGGACTTTCAGAATGCTTTCGACAAGGTCCCGCATAAGAGATTAGCGTGTAAAGTTAAAGCACATGGGATTGGGGGTAAGGTACTGACTTGCATAGAGAACTGGTTGGCAGACAGGAAGCAAAGAGTTGGAATAAACGGGTCTTTTTCCGAGTGGCGGGCAGTGACTAGTGGGGTACCGCAGGGATCGGTGCTAGGACCCCAGCTATTCACAATATATATAAATGATCTAGACAAGGGAACTAGATGTAATATCTCCAAGTTAGCAGACGACACAAAGCTGGGTGGGCGTGTGTGCTGTGAGGAGGATGCCGAGAAACTCCAGTATGATTTGGACAGGTTGGGCGATTGGGCAGATGCAGTATAATGTGGATAAATGCGAGGTTATCCACTTTGGTGGCAAAAACAGGAAGGCAGATTATTATCTGAACGCCAATAGATTGGGAGAAGGGGAAGTGCAACGAGACCTGGGTGTCCTTGTGCACCAGTCGCTGAAGGTAAGCATGCAGGTGCAGCAGGCGGTTAAGAAGGCAAATGGTATGTTGGCCTTCGTAGCGAGAGGGTTCGAGTACAGGAACAAGGATGTCTTGCTGCAGTTGTACAGGGCTTTGGTGAGACCACACCTTGAGTATCGTGTGCACTTTTGGTCGCCTTATCTGAGGAAGGATGTTCTTGCCATGGAGGGAGTGCAGCGAAGATTCACCAGGCTGATACCCGGGATGGCAGGAATGACGTATGAGGAGAGATTGGGTTGATTAGGCTTATACTCGCTGGAGTTTGGAAGAATGAGAGGGGATCTCATTGAAACTTATAAATTTCTAACAGGACTGGACAGACTAGATGCAGGAAGGATGTTCCCGATGGTCGGGGAGTCCAGAACCAGGGGTCACAGTCTAAGGATAAGGGGTAAGCCATTTAGGACAGAAATGAGGAGGAATTTCTTCACCCAGAGAGTGGTGAACCTGTGGAATTCTCTACCACAGAAGGCAGTGGAGGCCAATTCATTAAATATATTCAAGAAGGAGTTAGATATATTTCTTAAGGCTAAAGGGATCAAGGGATATGGGGAGAATGCAGGGACAGAGTTTGGATGATCAGCCATGATCTCATTGAATGGCGGAACAGGCTCGAGGGGCCGAATGGCCTACTCCTGCTCCTATCTTCTATGTTTCTCCGGTATAACGCCATCACCCTTGCCGGAGTGGCTCCTTCGGGAGGCGGACTGTGGCCGCGATGGCCCCGGGCCTGCCCAAGTCCGGCTCGAGGGGGAGGGGGGGGTCAAAGGTGATCGGCCAGCGAGCCGATAATGCCTGGATGGCTCCGCCCTTTCAGTGAGACTCCAGTCCCCCCTCCCCCACAAACCCTCAGGCAGAGAAACCAGTGTCCAGCCCTCTGCCAAGGGAGGGCCCTCTCGGCAACACCCGGTGCATCGCCATTACACCCATCCTGGCACAAGCTAGCCGTACGGTGAGCACTCGCTCACCGAGCTCCGGCCTCACCGTGCCGGCTCCGAGGTGAATAGGTGGTTTCTTTGACGTGGGATCATTGACTTTTGCAAGGGGGGGTTGGAGTATAAGAGTGAGGAAGTCTTGCTCCAATTGTACAGGGCCTTGGTGAGACCACACCTGGAGTACTGTGCCCAGTTCTGGTCTCCTTACCTAAAGAAGGATATACTTGCCTTGGAGGCGGTGCAACGAAGGTTCACTCGACTGATTCCCGGGATGGGGGGGATTGTCCTACAAGGAGAGATTGTGTAGACTGGGCCGATACTCTCTGGCGTTTAGAAGAATGAGAGGTGATCTCATTGAAACATAAGATTCTGAGGGGGGATTGACAGGGTAGATGCTGAGAGGTTGTTTCCCCCCTGGCTGGAGAGTCTAGAACCAGGGGTCACAGTCTCGGGATAAGGGGTCGGCCATTTAGGACCGAGATGGGGAGGAATTTCTTCACTCAGAGGGCGGTGAATCTTTGAAATTCTCTGCCCCAGAGGGCTGTGGAGGCTCAGTCGTTGAGTATATTCAAGGCTGAGAGTGATAGATTTTTGGACTCTAGGGGAATCAAGGGTTCGGGCAGGAAAGTGGAGTTGAGGTCGATGATCAGCCATGATCTTACTGAATGGCGGAGCAGGCTCGAGGGGACTCCTGCTCCTATTCCTTATGTTCTTATGTTATGACAGGGCACCGGGGAGCGGGGAATATAACCGCGGCCGGGTTCGGCGTGCCTACCTTGCCGTAGAGATCCTCGTGAGGTCCCCTCTGGATCTGCACCAAGCCCCCCGGGACCATGCCGGTCGGCTCCTCCGCCTTCCTCTCCTCGCCCGGTTTCGGGGCTCTCTGGGGCCGGGGGTCCTCGAGGTCCCGGATCAGCGAGCGGTCAGCCCCCAGGCCCAGGCCCTTTGGCCTCAGCTGCTGCTCAAAGGGCTTCACGTCCCTCGCAAAGAAAATGACAGATTGTTAAGACGGAGCCTCTCTCCCTCCACCCCACCTTGTAGAAAGTAGACACAGACCCTGAATTTTAATATTTCTTGAAATACTTTGCCAAAAGCTTTTACAAAGTGAAATAAAGTTGGCGAATGTAACAAGCGGTCTTTCACTGATGAGAATCAACAGAGACAAACAAACCCCCTTAGTTTTGTAGACATGCATGGCCCAGAACTTCGGGTCCCCACGGGCGAGTCCGCGCTGGGTACTCACCCGTAAGCCCAACGGAAGTGCCGGTTTCCTGCATGCACTGCGCATGCGCGGGAAACCGGCACTTCCGTCCCCCTGAAAGAAGGGGTTCACAGGTCAAACGCGTGCGCGGGAGAGGCAGCGCGTGCGCATCGAACTTACGTTTTTTTCTGCCGGTTTCTCCGGGAGGGAAAGTCTCCAGCAGTTACACTTTTAAATAGCAGGCGCAAGGCCTGCTTGTAACAAGGTAAGTGGTGAATTAATTAAAATTAAAACATTTTTTCCACAGGTTTATTATTTTTAAATACTTTAAAGAAAGGTAAGTTTATTTTTAGCCCTGTTAGAAAATGTAATTAATTTTTTCAAAAATTTAAATTATTGTTTAAAACAGTTATTTCATGTAATTTATAGTTATTTTAAAAATGTGATTAAAAAAAAAATTATTTGAGGTTTTAGTGATGTTTTGGGGCCCGTAGTATTTATAGGTTTGACAGCCCTTCCTGTCAAACTTATGAATGAAGCATTCCCTGCTGCCGATTGGCTCTCCATGGCCCACGTGATCCCAGGGGACGCTTCGAACTAACTGTGCCCCTGGGATACACAAGCACTGCGCGCCGGAAGCTGGAGGAGGCCCAGGATCGGAATCCCACGGGGGCCCACAGCTCAACGGCCGGCGCGCCGGGTAAGTGCAGGTCGGGGGCTTGCACCCGCGGGAAGTCCCCCCGACCCGAATTTCTGGGCCATGGTGTCTCTGGTGACTTTTCTGAGGTGAGAAGTCAAACCTTTGAAGTTTTGAAATGCAGCATACGACGGAACTCGTGAACCGAACCAAGTGTAACAGCAGAAAACGCTGGAAAAACTCAGCAGGCCAGGGCAACATCCATGGAGAGAGAAACAGAGTTAACGTTTCAGGTCGAAACCCTTCGTCAGGACTGAGAAAAAAAAAGCAGGCAATGAAACAGATTAAAAAGCAAGTTTGGGGGCTGGGAAATGGGGGAGGGGATGAAAGAACAAAAGGGAAGGTCCGGGAGAGGTGAAGAGACATTAAGAGATATTCAAGGTGAGACGAGATGGTAATAGGACAGGTAAAGAGACAAAGGATGGCTCTAGATGAAGTGTGCAATGCGCTGGCAGAGTGAGAGACAGCTGCCATGTGGGAGAGAGGGAAAATGCACAAACCAAAAGTGTGGATAAAAAGTATATAAAAATATGATGGGGGCCAAGGTTATGATCTGAAATTGTTGAACTCGATATCGAGTCCCATTTCCCAGCCCCCAAACTGGCCTTTTTAATCTGTTTCATTTCCTGCTTTTTTCTCAGTTCTGACGAAGGGTTTCGGCCTGAAACGTTAACTCTGTTTCTCTCTCCACGGATGCTTGTCCTGGCCTGCTGAGTTTTTCCAGTGTTTTCTGTTGTTATTTCGGATTTCCTGCATCCGCAGTGTTTTGCTATCGTAACCTAATGGAGTGGTTTCTCCGCCACCTTTGTAAACTTTAGGAGTGAATGGACAACTTTGGGCTGTGATAAGGACGAGCCGCACAGGATGTGCGAGTGTAAACGTTTGACAGCTCAAACAGCTCGGACCGAACAGTAAAGGGACATTTCACTATCTCTGAATGATTTGATTTACGAAAGCTGTATAAAACACAGTGGCTGAAGAATATCGGCACTGCAGTCGGAAGTAGGGGCCTGGCCAGTCATCTCCCTACGAGGACTAACGTAATAAAACTCACTACGCAATTGGTTGGAGCATAAAGCAAGGCTTTAGTCAACTTGTTTCAGAACATGGAGGTCTAGTTGTACTTCACTAGTTCCTTGTCTTACAAAATGTCCCTGGAAAGCTGGGGCCCACGCCCGAGTATTTATACTCCTTGGACGGCGCCACCAGCTGGCCGTCCAGCGTTATTTCATGAATAGTTTCTTGATGATGAGGAGATTTATAACAAGGACCTACAATCAATGCTGGACTGATCATCCGCGGCTGGTTGTATGTAGGATTCCCTGTAATATTATTGGTGAACTACTCGAATAGTGGTTGGGGTTTTGAATCTGTCTTAGGAACAATAAAAGGTTAAAGGCACATCCCGTGTGACTGGTGTAATTTCTCATAAGTCTCAGGTCCGAACTCTATGAGCTGCTGGACGGGGCGAGGGGTCATTCCGCACATCTTACACCCCCCCAGACCCCTCCCACAGACTGGGTCGTTTTCCCCGCCCCCTCGCGGATGTCGGGTAGGCAGCGGCACTCACTGTTTGAAGGTGCGTCCGATCCCCTCGCCCTCCTTCCAGCCCATCCCCCGCAGCATGGCAAAGCCGTAGGCCTCGACGGGCACTGACTCGTAGTCCGCGTCTGTGGACTAAGCAGAGGGAACACCCGGCCGGTGTGTGGGTCAGCGCCGCCTCCTATAGTCGAGCAGCCCCGCGCGCCGGGGGGGGGGGGGGCTAAAACAAACCGAGGGGCACAACCTGGCCGCAGCCTCTTAATTCGCGCCCCCCCCCACTTATCGATCCTTGCCACTGCCACCGGTATAACTAGCAACCGGGGTGTAACTAGAATCGACACGTCCAAACTATGTGGCATACATGACCCCTCACGCACCCCGACCCCTGGGCCTACTTGTACTTAATGCTCGCTGGTATATCCTAGTTGGAGGTTTGGTTGCCCTCATGCAGAGTGGATACCCCTCCCCGCAGGAGTGGCACAAAGGGGGGTGAACGGGAAGGGTTGGAGGGGATGATAGTGCCACGAGTACAAATTCGTGACAGCATGCACCTGCTGTTCAAACACACCAGGTTCAGTTACAACAACCTGCATTGATCCAGCGCCTTAACGTCCCGCGGCGCTCCACAGGAGCAAAAATCAGACAAAATTTGACACCGAGCCACATGAGAAGATATTAAGGACCGTCTTAAAGGAGGAAAGAGAGGTGGCGAGGCGGAGAGGTTTAGGGAGGGAATTCCAGAGTTCGGGGGCCCAGGCGGCTGAAGGCACGGCCGCCAATGGCGGAGCGATGGAAATCGGGGGGATGCGCGAGAGGCCGGAATTGGAGGAGCGCAGAGATCTCGGAGGGTTGTCGGGGCTGGAGGAGGTTTCAGAGATAGGTTGGTGGAGCGAGGACATGGAGGGATCTGAACACGAGGATGAGAATTTTGAAACTGAGGCGTTGCCGGACCGGGAGGCAATGTAGGTCAGCGAGCACAGCGGGGGGTGATGGGCGAACGGGACTCGGTGCGAGTTAGGACAGCCGAGTTTTGGATCACCTCAAGTTTACGTAGGGTAGAATGTGGGAGGCCGGCCAGGAGTGCGTTGGAATAGTCGAATGTAGAGGTGACTAAGGCAGGGATGAGGGTTTCAGCAGCGGATGAGCTGAGGCAAGGGGCGGAGACGGGCGATGTTATGGAGGGCGTAGAGAGATATTATGGATACAACAACAACTTGCATTTATATAGCGCCTTTAACGTAGTAAAACGCCCCAAGGCGCTTCACAGGAGAGTTATCAAACAAAAGTTAACACCGAGCCACATAAGGCGATATTAGGGCAGGTGACCAAAATCTTGGTCAAACAGGTCGGATTTAAGGAGCGTCTTAAAGGAGGAGAGAGAGGCGGAGAGGTTTAGGGAGGGAATTCCAGAGCTTAGGGGCCCAGGCAACAGAAGGCCAATGGTTGAGCGATTATAATCAGGGATGCTCAAGAGGGCAGAATTAGAGGAGCGCCGAGATTTCGGGGGGGGGGGGGCGGTTTGTGGGGCTGAAGGAGGTTACAGAGATAGGGAGGGGGCGAGGAGGCCATGGAGGGATTTGAAAACAAGGATGAGAATTTTGAAATCGAGGCGTTGCTTAACCGGGAGCCAATGTAGGTCAGCGAGCACAGGGGTGATGGGCGAACGGGACTTGGGGCGAGTTAGGACACGGGCAGCCTCTCCTAGTTATTCAGAATGGAAATCCCCAACTCCCCTTAGCTTTTGGACTGGTTAAACAGCTCCTGATCCGTAGCGTGATATGGGAGGGGATTGGGGGAGTCCGATCGACAAACCTGCGCCTGTGATTGGTGCAACTGCTGCGTGCGTGTGTGAATGAGAGGGAGAGGGCAGTCTTTGTACAGACGTTGGTCAGGGGAGCTGGGTAGAATCTCCCTCAGTCGCCCTGTGCCTGCATTTCCTCTCCCTGCCCTGCAGGGTGGGCGCCCCCTGTTGGACATCCTGGGAATTAAAGAGCTAATAGCCGAACCTCTTTGTATCTGAGAACAACAGTCTTTCCTATATAGACAGGATGGCTTTGAAGTGTGGGGAGAGGGGAAAGCCCGAGTTCTCTTCCGCTTTTAGTGTCCAAGTGTTATATACGAGATATGTTTGCGCAAGGAAATAAGGGACAGTCATGATGTCAGCCATGGGTGATTAAAGTGTAACTTTAGGGGCTAGGGTAATAAACATAGGTAGAGGGTGTGGGAGCGAAAGTCTGCATTTCCCGAGTACCTCAAATGTTCTTTCTGGGCAGTCGGTGGGATCAACACATGATGATCTAAAACAGCTTTCTGCTGAGCATTTGTTGTAAATTGTGTCAACAGGCCTAAAAGCAAGGATATTGTCACAGGAAAGTCAAATAGTCGAATGTGTAAGAGTCACTCAGCCGTATCTGGAATGGTCTGGAATGTGACAGCTTGGTCACTTGTGTTTAAGGGAATAGGAAGAGTTTATGACGGCAGTCAGATTGCTTGTTTTTATTTAATTATTTGTTCATGAGATCTGGACTTCGCTGGCGAGGCCCATCATTTATTGCCCGTCCCTAATCACCCTTGAGAAGGTGGTGGTGAGCCGCCTTCTTGAACCGCTGCAGTCCGTGTGGTGAAGGTGCTCCCACAGTGCTGTTAGGGAGGGAGTTCCAGGATTTTGACCCAGCGACAATGAAGGAGCGGCCGATATATTTCCAAGTCGGGATGGTGTGTGTGACTCAGAGGGGAACTTGGAGGTGGTGGTGTTCCCGTGCGCCTGCTGCCCTTGTCCTTCTAGGTGGAAGAGGTCGCGGGTTTGGGAGGTGCTGCCGAAGAAGCCTTGGCGAGTTGCTGCAGTGCATCTTGCAGATGGTCCACACTGCAGCCACGGTGCGCCGGTGGTGGAGGGAGTGAATGTTTAAGGTGGTGGATGGGGTGCCGATCAAGCGGGCTGCTTTGTCCTGGATGGTGTCGAGCTTCTTGAGTGTTGTTGGAGCTGCAACTCATCCAGGCAAGTGGAGAGTATTCCATCACACTCCTGACTTGTGCCTTGTAGATGGTGGAAAGGCTTATGGGAGTCAGGAGGTGAGACATTCGCCGCAGAATACCCAGCCTCTGACCTGCTCTTGTTGCCACAGTATTTATGTGGCTGGTCCAGTTAAGTTTCTGGTCAATGGTGACCCTCAGGATATTGATGGTGGGGGATTCAATGATGGTAATGCTGTTGAATGTCAAGGGGCGGTGGTTAGACTCTCGCTTGTTGGAGATAGTCATTGCCTGGCACTTGTGTGGCGCGAATGTTACCTGCCGCTTATCAGCCCAAGCCTGAACGTCGTCCAGGTCTTGTTGCATGCGGGCATGGATCCGAGGAGTTGCGAAGGGCGCTGAACACTGTGCAGTCATCAGTGAACATTCCCATTTCTGACCTTATGAGCTTGTGTTTATGGGAGGGCCTGTTTGTTGTTATTCTGTTGGCATCTGTGTGTGTCTTTGATGTGCTGTGATTTATTGGTGGTATGCATGGAATGTAGATCAACAGTGAACTTTGGTACATAAGAGAGGTGAGTGAACCACTGTTCAGCAGCTCGCTCTCATACTGGAATGGTGTAGAATGGAAAGACCCGAGCTCTCACACTGGTTGTGGATGGTCTAAAGTTTCAATAAGACCGATCCTGAAATGCCACAACTGTGTATGTGTCTGTATGTGTGAGAGTGTGTGTGTGAGAGTCTGTGTGTGTGTGAGAGTCTGTGTGTGTGCGAGAGTCTGTGTGTGTGCGAGAGTCTGTGTGTGTGCGAGAGTCTGTGTGTGTGCGAGAGTCTGTGTGTGTGCGAGAGTCTGTGTGTGTGCGAGAGTCTGTGTGTGTGCGAGAGTCTGTGTGTGTGCGAGAGTCTGTGTGTGTGCGAGAGTCTGTGTGTGTGCGAGAGTCTGTGTGTGTGCGAGAGTCTGTGTGTGTGCGAGAGTCTGTGTGTGTGCGAGAGTCTGTGTGTGTGCGAGAGTCTGTGTGTGTGCGAGAGTCTGTGTGTGTGCGAGAGTCTGTGTGTGTGCGAGAGTCTGTGTGTGTGCGAGAGTCTGTGTGTGTGCGAGAGTCTGTGTGTGTGCGAGAGTCTGTGTGTGCGAGAGTCTGTGTGTGCGAGAGTCTGTGTGTGCGAGAGTCTGTGTGTGCGAGAGTCTGTGTGTGCGAGAGTCTGTGTGTGCGAGAGTCTGTGTGTGCGAGAGTCTGTGTGTGCGAGAGTCTGTGTGTGCGAGAGTCTGTGTGTGTGAGAGTCTGTGTGTGTGAGAGTCTGTGTGTGTGAGAGTCTGTGTGTGTGAGAGTCTGTGTGTGTGAGAGTCTGTGTGTGTGAGAGTCTGTGTGTCTGTCTGTGTGTGTGAGAGTGTGTGTGTCTGTCTGTGTGTGAGTCTGTCTCTGTGTGTGTGTGTGTGTCTGTGAGAGAGTGTGTGTGTCTGTGAGAGTGCGTCTGTGAGTGTGTGTGTCTGTGAGAGAGTGTGTCTGTGAGAGAGAGAGTGTGTGTGTGTGTGTGTCTGAGAGAGAGTGTGTGTGTCTGTGTGAGAGAGCGTGTGTGTGTGTGTGTGTGTGTGTATGTGTGTCTGTGAGAGAGTGTGTGTCTGTGAGAGTGCGTCTGTGAGAGTGTGTGTGTCTGTGAGAGAGAGTGTGTCTGTGTCTGTGAGAGAGAGTGTGTCTGTGTCTGTGAGAGAGAGTGTGTCTGTGTCTGTGAGAGTGTGTGTGTCTGTGTGAGAGAGAGTGTGTGTCTGTGAGAGAGAGTGTGTGTGTGTGTGTGTGTCTGTGTGAGAGAGTGTGTGTCTGTGAGAGTGTGTGTCTGTGTCTGTGTGTGTGTGTGTGTGTGTGTGTGTGTGTGTGTGTGTGTGTGTGTGTGTGTGTGTGTGTGTAGTCTAGCGTTTAAAGTAACCAGATGAAAAAGAACAGGAAAGCGGTCCAAATGAGGGATCCATTAACTATAGTAGAGAAAGATAACGGTTAATAAAGCTGTTTCTTCGAAGAGGTTAAGAGCAGCTAGGTCGGGAAGTCTTGTTTGAAAGTAAACAACTGCAACTGTTGACGCACAGCGACTGTCTTCGAGGGATTCTGGAACAGATACGTCAGGAGGTCTTATCTGTGACATGCACCTTTGATGTAGGCAAACCGAGGCGTTTGTAAGGAGCATGGTTTTAAACAGTACTTCGGAAAGCTCGAAAGATACAGAAACCGAAAGGCCGCTCCCGGTGCCTAGTTGGGCCGATCACTTATACTGGATATCAAAAAAAGTCTGCTTACTCGAAGCGGGTCATGGTGAACCAGAGGGCAGGATTGGGGCTCGCCTGTGACGCAGCCCACCACAGTCGAATGCCCAGCCTGCGAAGCCGCTGGGTGGAGAACAGGCCGCCCGGGGGAGATAGCAGAGGGAGAGCGGAGACCCGTGGTGACCGACGACATCTTCAGGGGGGTGGGAGAGCAGAGGAGGGAGATGGGGTCCTAGGAGGAGAGATTGAGTAGATTGGGCCGATACTCACTGGAGTTTAGAAGAATGAGAGGGGATCTCATTGAAACTTATAAAATTCTAACAGGACTAGACAGACTAGACGCAGGAAGGATGTTCCCGATGGTCGGGGAGTCCAGAACCAGGGGTCACAGTCTAAGGATAAGGGGTAAACCATTTAGGACAGAGATGAGGAGGAATTTCTTCACCCAGAGAGTGGTGAACCTGTGGAATTCTCTACCACAGAAGGCAGTGGAGGCCAATTCATTAAATATATTCAAGAAGGAGTTGGATATATTTCTTAAGGCTAAAGGGATCAAGGGATATGGGGAGAAGGCAGGGACAGGGCACTGAATTTGCATGATCAGCCATGATCTCATTGAATGGTGGAGCAGGCTCGAGGGGCCGAATGGCCGACTCCTGCTCCTATTTCTCATGTTCTTATCGGATCCCTCGACTCCCCTGATCCTGCCTTTGGCCTAGGCTGGATCACCCCCTGCCTCACCGCCACCCCCACACACCATGTACATGCTGCGCGGGAACGACCTCTGAACCCCTGGCGACCTTTCACCTACCGACTCGGGCCGCAGCTCCACGTTGACCTTCTCCCCGTCCTCGAAACCGCAGGGCATCTGGTTCTGCATCAGCAGGGGGATGTTGAGGTTTGGGTCGTCCCGGGTACCCTCCTTCCATTTCTCCTGGTATTTCTGAGACTCTGAAAACAGATGGCGGACGTGAGGAGAGCAGAGTGATGGGGTGGGGGGGGGGGGCAGTGGGGGGAGTTTACACCGTTTCCCACCAAGCTGAGCACACGCCTGCCCCCGCAGCGCCCCTCTCTCCTTCCTGGTAATGTGGAGAGACTAGAAGAGACTTTTATATTTATTCGTTCTTGGGATGCGGGCGCTACGACCTCAGGACGTCCCAAATGGCTTCACAGCCAGTGAAGATTTTTTTTTGAAGTGTGGTCACTGTTGTAATGTAGGAAACCAATTTGCGCACAGCATGCTCCCACAAACAGCAACGTCAGAATCACTGGATCATCTGTTTTAGTGATGTTGGTTGAGGGATAAATATTGGCCCCAGGACACCGGGGAGAACTCCCCCCTGCTCTTCTTCCAATAGTGGCCGTGGGATCTTTCACATCCACCTGAGAGGGCAGACGGGGGCCTCGGGTTTAACGTCTCATCCCGAAAGACGGCACCTTCGACAGTGCGGCGCTACCTCAGTACCGCCCCTCCGACAGTGCGGCGCTACCTCAGTACCGCCCCTCCGACAGTGCGGCGCTCCCTCAGTACTGCCCCTTCGACAGTGCGGCGCTACCTCAGTACCGCCCCTCCGACAGTGCGGCGCTGCCTCAGTACTGCCCCCTCCGACAGTGCGGCGCTGCCTCAGTACTGCCCCTTCGACAGTGCGGCGCTACCTCAGTACCGCCCCTCCGACAGTGCGGCGCTGCCTCAGTACTGCCCCCTCCGACAGTGCGGCGCTCCCTCAGTACGGCGCTACCTCAGTACCGCCCCTCCGACAGTGCGGCGCTGCCTCAGTACCGCCCCTCCGACAGTGCGGCGCTCCCTCAGTACCGCCCCTCCGACAGTGCGGTGCTCCCTCAGTACTGCCCCCTCCGACAGTGCGGCGCTGCCTCAGTACCGCCCCTCCGACAGTGCGGCGCTACCTCAGTACCGCCCCTCCGACAGTGCGGCGCTCCCTCAGTACTGCCCCTCCGACAGTGCGGCGCTCCCTCAATACAGCCTTTCCGACAGTGCGGCGCTCCCTCAGTACCGCCCCTCCGACAGTGCGGCGCTCCCTCAGTACCGCCCCTCCAACAGTGCGGCGCTCTCTCAGTACCGCCCCTCCGACAGTGCGGCGCTCCCTCAGTACCGCCCCTCCGACAGTGCGGCGCTCCCTCAGTACTGCCCCTCCGACAGTGCGGCGCTCCCTCAGTACTGCTCCTCCGACAGTGCGGCGCTCCCTCAGTACTGCCCCTCCCACAGTGCGGTGCTCCCTCAGCACTGGCACCGGGGGAGTGTCGGGCCTGGATTGCGGGGCTCGAGTCTCTGGAGTGGGGGCTCGAACCCGTGACCTTCTGACTCGGAGGCGAGAGCACCAGCTCCTTGATGCACCTCATCCACCGTTAACAGGCTTGGATCATGCTGCAATGTGGTGCTCATAGGAACAGGAGGAGGCCATTCAGCCCCTCGAGCCTGTTACATTAGGAACAGGAGGAGGCCATTCAGCCCCTCGAGCCTGTTACATTAGGAACAGGAGGAGGCCATTCAGCCCCTCGAGCCTGTTACATTAGGAACAGGAGGAGGCCATTCAGCCCCTCGAGCCTGTTACATTAGGAACAGGAGGAGGCCATTCAGCCCCTCGAGCCTGTTACATTAGGAACAGGAGGAGGCCATTCAGCCCCTCGAGCCTGTTACATTAGGAACAGGAGGAGGCCATTCAGCCCCCTCGAGCCTGTTACATTAGGAACAGGAGGAGGCCATTCAGCCCCTCGAGCCTGTTACATTCGGAACAGGAGGAGGCCATTCAGCCCCTCGAGCCTGTTACATTAGGAACAGGAGGAGGCCATTCAGCCCCCTCGAGCCTGTTACATTAGGAACAGGAGGAGGCCATTCAGCCCCTTGAGCCTGTTTCATTAGGAACAGTAGGAGGACATTCTGCCCCTCGAGCCTGTTACATTAGGAACAGGAGGAGGCCATTCAGCCCCCTCGAGCCTGTTACATTAGGAACAGGAGGAGGCCATTCAGCCCCTCGAGCCTGTTTCATTAGGAACAGGAGGAGGACATTCTGCCCCCTTGAGCCTGTTACATTAGGAACAGGAGGAGGCCATTCAGCCCCTCGAGCCTGTTTCATTAGGAACAGGAGGAGGCCATTCAGCCCCTCGAGCCTGTTTCATTAGGAACAGGAGGAGGCCATTCAGCCCCTCGAGCCTGTTACATTAGGAACAGGAGGAGGCCATTCAGCCCCTCGAGCCTGTTACATTAGGAACAGGAGGAGGCCATTCAGCCCCTCGAGCCTGTTACATTAGGAACAGGAGGAGGCCATTCAGCCCCTCGAGCCTGTTACATTCGGAACAGGAGGAGGCCATTCAGCCCCTCGAGCCTGTTACATTAGGAACAGGAGGAGGCCATTCAGCCCCTCGAGCCAGTTACATTAGGGACAGGAGGAGGCCATTCAGCCCCTCGAGCCAGTTACATTAGTAACAGGAGGAGGCCATTCAGCCCCTCGAGCCAGTTACATTAGGGACAGGAGGAGGCCATTCAGCCCCTCGAGCCTGTTACATTAGGAACAGGAGGAGGCCATTCAGCCCCTCGAGGCTGTTACATTAGGAACAGGAGGAGGCCATTCAGCCCCCTCGAGGCTGTTACATTAGGAACAGGAGGAGGCCATTCAGCCTCTCGAGCCTGTTACATTCGGAACAGGAGGAGGCCATTCAGCCCCTCGAGCCTGTTCCATTAGGAACAGGAGGAGGCCATTCAGCCCACTCGAGCCTGCTACATTAGGAACAGGAGGAGGCCATTCAGCTCCTCGAGCCTGTTACATTAGGAACAGGAGGAGGCCATTCAGCCCCCTCGAGCCTGTTACATTAGGAACAGGAGGCCGTTCAGCCCCTTGAGCCTGTTACACTAGGAACAGGAGGAGGCCATTCAGCCCCTCGAGCCTGTTACACTGGGAACAGGAGGAGGCCATTCAGCCCCCTCAAGCCTGTTACATTAGGAACAGGAGGAGGCCATTCAGCCACTCGAGCCTGTTACTATAGGAACAGGAGGAGGCCATTCAGCCCCTCGAGCCTGTTACACTAGGAACAGGAGGAGGCCATTCAGCCCCTCAAGCCTGTTACTATAGGAACAGGAGGGGGCCATTCAGCCCCTCGAGCCTGTTACTATAGGAACAGGAGGAGGCCATTCAGCCCCTCAAGCCTGTTACATTAGGAACAGGAGGAGGCCATTCAGCCCCCTCGAGCCTGTTACTATAGGAACAGGAGGGGGCCATTCAGCCCCTCGAGCCTGTTACACTAGGAACAGGAGGAGGCCATTCAGCCCCCTCAAGCCTGTTACATTAGGAACAGGAGGAGGCCATTCAGCCCCCTCGAGCCTGTTACATTAGGAACAGGAGGAGGCCATTCAGCCCCTCGAGCCTGTTACATTAGGAACAGGAGGAGGCCATTCAGCCCCTCGAGCCTGTTACATTAGGGACAGGAGGAGGCCATTCAGCCCCCTCGAGCCTGTTACATTAGGAACAGGAGGAGGCCATTCAGCCCCTCGAGCCTGTTACATTAGGAACAGGAGGAGGCCATTCAGCCCCTCGAGCCTGTTACATTAGGGACAGGAGGAGGCCGTTCAGCCCCCTCGAGCCTGTTACATTAGGAACAGGAGGAGGCCATTCAGCCCCTCGAGCCTGTTTCATTAGGAACAGGAGGAGGACATTCTGCCCCCTTGAGCCTGTTACATTAGGAACAGGAGGAGGCCATTCAGCCCCTCGAGCCTGTTTCATTAGGAACAGGAGGAGGCCATTCAGCCCTCGAGCCTGTTTCATTAGGAACAGGAGGAGGCCATTCAGCCCCTCGAGCCAGTTACATTAGGGACAGGAGGAGGCCATTCAGCCCCTCGAGCCTGTTACTTTAGGAACAGGAGGAGGCCATTCAGCCCCTCGAGCCAGTTACATTAGTAACAGGAGGAGGCCATTCAGCCCCTCGAGCCAGTTACATTAGGGACAGGAGGAGGCCATTCAGCCCCTCGAGCCTGTTACATTAGGAACAGGAGGAGGCCATTCAGCCCCTCGAGGCTGTTACATTAGGAACAGGAGGAGGCCATTCAGCCCCCTCGAGGCTGTTTCATTAGGAACAGGAGGAGGCCATTCAGCCCCTCGAGCCTGTTTCATTAGGAACAGGAGGAGGCCATTCAGCCCCTCGAGCCAGTTACATTAGGGACAGGAGGAGGCCATTCAGCCCCTCGAGCCTGTTACTTTAGGAACAGGAGGAGGCCATTCAGCCCCTCGAGCCAGTTACATTAGTAACAGGAGGAGGCCATTCAGCCCCTCGAGCCAGTTACATTCGGAACAGGAGGAGGCCATTCAGCCCCTCGAGCCTGTTCCATTAGGAACAGGAGGAGGCCATTCAGCCCACTCGAGCCTGCTACATTCGGAACAGGAGGAGGCCATTCAGCTCCTCGAGCCTGTTACATTAGGAACAGGAGGAGGCCATTCAGCCCCCTCGAGCCTGTTACATTAGGAACAGGAGGCCGTTCAGCCCCTTGAGCCTGTTACACTAGGAACAGGAGGAGGCCATTCAGCCCCTCGAGCCTGTTACACTGGGAACAGGAGGAGGCCATTCAGCCCCCTCAAGCCTGTTACATTAGGAACAGGAGGAGGCCATTCAGCCACTCGAGCCTGTTGCTATAGGAACAGGAGGAGGCCATTCAGCCCCTCGAGCCTGTTACACTAGGAACAGGAGGAGGCCATTCAGCCCCTCAAGCCTGTTACTATAGGAACAGGAGGGGGCCATTCAGCCCCTCGAGCCTGTTACTTTAGGAACAGGAGGAGGCCATTCAGCCCCTCAAGCCTGTTGCATTAGGAACAGGAGGAGGCCATTCAGCCCCCTCGAGCCTGTTACTATAGCAACAGGAGGGGGCCATTCAGCCCCTCGAGCCTGTTACACTAGGAACAGGAGGAGGCCATTCAGCTCCTCGAGCCTGTTACATTAGGAACAGGAGGAGGCCATTCAGCTCCTCAAGCCTGTTACATTAGGAACAGGAGGAGGACATTCAGCCCCTCGAGCCTGTTACACTAGGAACAGGAGGAGGCCATTCAGCCCCTCGAGCCTGTTACATTAGGAACAGGAGGAGGCCATTCAGCCCCTCGAGCCTGTTACTGTAGGAACAGGAGGAGGCCATTCAGCCCCTCAAGCCTGTTACATTAGGAACAGGAGGAAGCCATTCAGCCCCTCGAGCCTGTTACACTAGGAACAGGAGGAGGCCATTCAGCCCCGTCGAGCCTGTTCCATCATTCAGATAGATCATGGCTGATCCATAGCTTAACTCCATCCACCCGCCTCAATCCCCATACCCAACAAAAATCTATCAATCTCCGTCTTGAAAGCTCCAATTGACCCCCAGCCTCGACAGCTCTTTGGGTGACAGAGTCCCAGATTTCCACCAGCCTTGGTGTGAAGAAGTGCTTCCTGACATCACCCCTGAACGGCCTGGCTCTAATTTGAAGGTTCTGCCCCCTTGTTCTGGACTCCCCCCACCAGAGGAAATAGTTTCTCTCTCGATCGACCCGATCGGATCCTTTAATCACCTCAAACACCTCGATCAGATCACCCCCTTAATCTTCTACACTCGAGGGAACACAAGCCCAGTCTGTGCGACCTGTCCTCGGGATTTAACCCTTTTGGACCCAGTATCATTCAACAACACATCGGGGTTGATTTTCAGTGTGCCGTGAGGCGGGCTTTTAGGTGTGCGGGGGGGGGGGGGGTTAAAATCCCGAATTCGGGGGCCCCGACACCATCCCGCCCAAAACCCGCCTCCGTGTAAGTTTCAGAGGAGGCGGGTACCCGCCCCGCACTGGGACCCGCCGACCCGAGGCGGGAAGGGATTAGTGCTAATTAACTGCCTGTTAACAGGCAGGTTTTAGCCTAATCCCGATTTTAAAGGGTGTCATGTGGGATTCCCGACGGCTACAAACCACGCCAAGTTAGCGAGGCGGGCCGTCGGGTTGAAGGAGTTGGAGGGGTCGAGATGTCGGTGTTCAGGTGAGTGATGGGTGCACGAGTGCAAAGGTAAGTGTGTTTGGTGTGTCTAAAGTGTGTGAAGAAGTTTAAATTACTTGTACTTACCTTTACAGCCTTTCTTCCTTTAGGTCCCAGGAGTCCCTCATCTCACCGGCACAGAAAGCAGAATGGCCGCGAACTGTCAAAAGTGACAGCCAGCAGCTTTCAGTGCCGGCGAGATTTCTAACTGAGTCTGTGTAGAAGGACTCAGGTTAGAAGTCAGACTGTCAGTGTTTGACAGCGTCAAACAGCTGTGAAACGCTGATATTTCATCTGTCAAAACCTCTTGACAGATGAAATTTCAGTCTGTGACGTCACCTGTTGCCGGGTGGCCCTTAATTGGCCTGCTGAGCCTGCTGGGCGGGCTCAACAAGGTCAATCGAGGGAAAATCGCGCGGATTGGCCGCATCTCGATGGAGGCGGGACTACAACCCCGAAAGTTGTAGTCCCGCCTCCTTCCCGACTTCTGAATGAAAATCGACCCCATTGTATTTATATAGCGCCTTTAACGTAGTAAAACGTCCCAAGGCCCTTCACAGGAGCGAAAATCAGATACAATTTGACCCCGATCCACATAAGGAGATATTAGGACCGGCGCCCAAAAGCTGGGTCACAGAGGTCGGTTTTAAGGAGCTTCTTAAAGGCGGAGAGGTTTAGGGAGGGAGTTCCAGAGCTGGGGGGCCCTGGCGCGGTCGCCAATGGTGGAGTGATGGAAATCGGGGAGAATAGGGGCAAAGAGAGACAGGGAAGAGGAGGAGAGAGGGAAAGGGTCTAACTACCGATCAACCAGCTGCCACGACGCCACCAGCCCCCGCCCCTCCCACCGACGTACCTTCGATCAGCTCCTGCACTGCCCGGGACAGAACCTCCGAGTCCTCCTGCTCCCCGTCCGGCTTCCCCTCCTTCACTTTACTCCCAGACTCCGGCCGGTGCCATCGGTTCTTCTGGATGAGTGGGATGATGAGTTCCCGGGGCTTCTCCCGGGGTTTGACGCTGAGGGGGGAGAGAGAGAGAGAGATGGGCATGTGAGTGAGACAGGCACAGTACCTGCTGCACAAGAGCAGCCCGCCTCCCTGCAACGTCCCCACACCTTCATCTCGCATCTTAACAGGGCACCTCAAAGCCCATTGTGGTCTCACCCTCCTTCTCACTCCCCTTCTCTCATTACCTCCGCTCACACTCTCTCAGACTCACTCTCACACTCACTCATTCACTCTCTCACACATTCACTATCTCACACTCACAAATACACACTCAATCACTCTCACACACTCACTATCTCACACACACTCGCACTCTCTCTCACACACTCACTCTCTCACACACTCACTCTCTCACACACTCACTCTCTCACACACTCTCTCTCACACACTCACTCTCACACACACTCACTCTCACACACACTCACTCTCACACTCTTACACACACTCACTTACACACTCTCTCTCACACTCACTCTCTCTCACACTCTCCCTCACACAGACACTCACTCTCTCTCTCACACTCGCTCTCTCACACTCTCCCTCACACACACACTCACTCTCTCTCACACACTCTCTCTCACTCTCTCACACTCACACTCTCTCACACTCACACTCTCACACTCACACTCTCTCACACTCACACTCTCTCACACTCACACTCTCTCACACTCACACTCTCTCACACTCACACTCTCTCACACTCACACTCTCTCACACTCACACTCTCTCACACTCACACTCTCTCACACTCACACTCTCACACTCACACTCTCTCACACTCACACTCTCTCACACTCACACTCTCTCACACTCACACTCTCACTCACACTCTCTCACTCTCACTCTCACTCACTCTCTCACTCACACTCTCTCACTCACACTCTCTCACACTCACACTCTCTCACACTCACTCTCTCACACTCACACTCTCTCACACTCACACTCTCTCACACTCACACTCTCTCACACTCACACTCTCTCACACTCACACTCTCTCACACTCACACTCTCTCACACTCACACTCTCTCACACTCACACTCTCTCACTCTCACTCACACTCACACTCTCTCACACTCACACTCTCTCACACTCACACTCTCTCACACTCACACTCTCTCACTCACACTCTCTCACACTCACACTCTCTCACACTCACTCTCTCACACTCTCTCACTCACTCTCTCACTCACACTCTCTCACACTCACACTCTCACACTCACACTCTCTCACTCACACTCTCTCACTCACACTCTCTCACTCACACTCTCTCACTCACACTCTCTCACTCACACTCTCACTCACTCACACTCACTCACACTCACTCACACTCACTCACACTCTCTCACACTCACACACTCACTCACACTCACTCTCTCACACTCTCTCACACTCACACTCTCTCACACTCACACTCTCTCACACACACACACTCACTCTCACACACACACACACACACTCACTCTCACACACACACACACTCACTCTCACACACACTCACACTCGGGTGGGAAAACTCACACCACAGCATCACTAAGTGGCTCAAGCCTGCAACTACACGGCGACTGTTACAGAAAATGTTTACATACAGATGTTCATTATGATCAATGTTAAACACCAACACAAAATGTGGGATCAAAAGTTCTGATAACAGGATGTGAAGCTGATAAAAAAAAAAAAAAAAAAGACTTCCATTTCTCCAGCACCTTTCACCACCTCAGGACGTCCCAAAACGCTTCACAGCCAATTAAGGACTTTTTTTGAAGTGTGGTCACTGTTGTAATGTAGGAAACGCGGCAGCCAATTTGTGCACAGCAAGCTCCCACAAACAGCAATGTGATAATGAGCAGATCATCTGTTTTAGTGATGTTGGTTGAGGGATAAATATTGGCCCCAGGACACCGGGGAGAACTCCCCCCTGCTCTTCTTCCAATAGTGGCCGTGGGATCTTTTACATCCACCGGAGAGGGCAGACGGGGCCTCGGTTTAACGTCTCATCCCGAAAGACGGCACCTCCGACAGTGCGGCGCTCCCTCAGTACCGCCCCTCCGACAGTGCGGCGCTCCCTCAGTACCGCCCCTCCGACAGTGCGGTGCTCCCTCAGTACCGCCCCTCCGACAGTGCGGCGCTCCCTCAGTACCGCCCCTCCGACAGTGCGGCTCTCCCTCAGTACCGCCCTTCCGACAGTGCGGCGCTCCCTCAGTACCGCCCCTCCGACAGTGCGGCGCTCCCTCAGTACTGCCCCTCCGACAGTGCGGCGCTCCCTCAGTACCGCCCCTCCGACAGTGCGGCGCTCCCTCAGTACCGCCCTTCCGACACTCCCTCAGTACCGCCCCTCCGACAGTGCGGCGCTCCCTCAGTACCGCCCCTCCGACAGTGCGGCGCTCCCTCAGTACCGCCCCTCCGACAGTGCGGCGCTCCCTCAGTACCGCCCCTCCGACAGTGCGGCGCTCTCTCAGTACTGCCCCTCCGACAGTGCGGTGCTCCCTCAGTACTGCCCCTCCGACAGTGCGGCGCTCCCTCAGTACCGCCCCTCCGACAGTGCGGTGCTCTCTCAGTACCGCCCCTCCGACAGTGCGGTGCTCTCTCAGTACTGCCCCTCCGACAGTGCGGCGCTCCCTCAGTACCGCCCCTCCGACAGTGCGGCGCTCCCTCAGTACTGCCCCTCCGACAGTGCGGCGCTCCCTCAGTACTGCCCCTCCGACAGTGCGGCGCTCCCTCAGTACTGCCCCTCCGACAGTGCGGCGCTCCCTCAGTACTGCCCCTCCGACAGTGCGGTGCTCCCTCAGTACTGCCCCTCCGACAGTGCGGCGCTCCCTCAGTACCGCCCCTCCGACAGTGCGGCGCTCCCTCAGTACCGCCCCTCCGACAGTGCGGCGCTCCCTCAGTACCGCCCCTCCGACCGTGCGGCGCTCCCTCAGTACTGCCCCTCCGACAGTGCGGCGCTCCCTCAGTACCGCCCCCCGACAGTGCGGCGCTCCCTCAGTACCGCCCCCCCGACAGTGTGGCGCTCCCTCAGTACCGCCCCTCCGACAGTGCGGCGCTCCCTCAGTACCGCCCCTCCGACAATGCGGCGCTCCCTCAGTACCGCGCCTCCGACAGTGCGGCGCTCCCTCAGTACCGCCCCTCCGACAGTGCGGCGCTCCCTCAGTACCGCCCCTCCGACAGTGCGGCGCTCCCTCAGTACCGCCCCTCCGACAGTGCGGCGCTCCCTCAGTACCGCCCCTCCGACAGTGCGGTGCTCCCTCAGTACCGCCCCTCCGACAGTGCGGCACTCCCTCAGTACCGCCCCTCCGACAGTGCGGCGCTCCCTCAGTACCGCCCCTCCGACAGTGCGGCAGCGCGGCGCTCCCTCAGTACTGCCCCTCCAACAGCGCGGCGCTCCCTCAGTACTGCCCCTCCGACAGCGCGGCGCTCCCTCAGTACTGCCCCTCCGACAGCGCGGCGCTCCCTCAGTACCGCCCCTCCGACAGTGCGGCGCTCCCTCAGTACCGCCCCTCCGACAGTGCGGCTCTCCCTCAGTACCGCCCTTCCGACAGTGCGGCGCTCCCTCAGTACCGCCCCTCCGACAGTGCGGCGCTCCCTCAGTACTGCCCCTCCGACAGTGCGGCGCTCCATCAGTACCGCCCCTCCGACAGTGCGGCGCTCCCTCAGTACCGCCCTTCCGACACTCCCTCAGTACCGCCCCTCCGACAGTGCGGCGCTCCCTCAGTACCGCCCCTCCGACAGTGCAGCGCTCCCTCAGTACCGCCCCTCCGACAGTGCGGCGCTCCCTCAGTACCGCCCCTCCGACAGTGCGGCGCTCCCTCAGTACCGCCCCTCCGACAGTGCGGCGCTCTCTCAGTACTGCCCCTCCGACAGTGCGGCGCTCCCTCAGTACCGCCCCTCCGACAGTGCGGCGCTCCCTCAGTACCGCCCCTCCGACAGTGCGGTGCTCTCTCAGTACCGCCCCTCCGACAGTGCGGTGCTCTCTCAGTACTGCCCCTCCGACAGTGCGGTGCTCCCTCAGTACCGCCCCTCCGACAGTGCGGCGCTCCCTCAGTACCGCCCCTCCGACAGTGCGGCGCTCCCTCAGTACTGCCCCTCCGACAGTGCGGCGCTCCCTCAGTACTGCCCCTCCGACAGTGCGGCGCTCCCTCAGTACCGCCCCTCCGACAGTGCGGTGCTCCCTCAGTACCGCCCCTCCGACAGTGCGGCGCTCCCTCAGTACCGCCCCTCCGACAGTGCGGCGCTCCCTCAGTACCGCCCCTCCGACAGTGCGGCGCTCCCTCAGTACCGCCCCTCCGACAGTGCGGTGCTCTCTCAGTACTGCCCCTCCGACAGTGCGGTGCTCCCTCAGTACCGCCCCTCCGACAGTGCGGCGCTCCCTCAGTACCGCCCCTCCGACAGTGCGGTGCTCTCTCAGTACCGCCCCTCCGACAGTGCGGTGCTCTCTCAGTACTGCCCCTCCGACAGTGCGGTGCTCCCTCAGTACTGCCCCTCCGACAGTGCGGCGCTCCCTCAGTACTGCCCCTCCGACAGTGCGGCGCTCCCTCAGTACTGCCCCTCCGACAGTGCGGCGCTCCCTCAGTACCGCCCCTCCGACAGTGCGGCGCTCCCTCAGTACTGCCCCTCCGACAGTGCGGCGCTCCCTCAGTACTGCCCCTCCGACAGTGCGGCGCTCCCTCAGTACTGCCCCTCCGACAGTGCGGCGCTCCCTCAGTACCGCCCCTCCGACAGTGCGGTGCTCCCTCAGTACTGCCCCTCCGACAGTGCGGCGCTCCCTCAGTACCGCCCCTCCGACAGTGCGGCGCTCCCTCAGTACCGCCCCTCCGACAGTGCGGCGCTCCCTCAGTACCGCCCCTCCGACCGTGCGGCGCTCCCTCAGTACTGCCCCTCCGACAGTGCGGCGCTCCCTCAGTACCGCCCCCCGACAGTGCGGCGCTCCCTCAGTACCGCCCCCCCGACAGTGTGGCGCTCCCTCAGTACCGCCCCTCCGACAGTGCGGCGCTCCCTCAGTACCGCCCCTCCGACAGTGCGGCGCTCCCTCAGTACCGCCCCTCCGACAGTGCGGCGCTCCCTCAGTACCGCCCCTCCGACAGTGCGGCGCTCCCTCAGTACCGCCCCTCCGACAGTGCGGTGCTCCCTCAGTACCGCCCCTCCGACAGTGCGGCACTCCCTCAGTACCGCCCCTCCGACAGTGCGGCGCTCCCTCAGTACCGCCCCTCCGACAGTGCGGCAGCGCGGCGCTCCCTCAGTACTGCCCCTCCAACAGCGCGGCGCTCCCTCAGTACTGCCCCTCCGACAGCGCGGCGCTCCCTCAGTACTGCCCCTCCGACAGCGCGGCGCTCCCTCAGTACCCCCCCTCCGACAGTGCGGCGCTCCCTCAGTACCGCCACTCCGACACTCCCTCAGTACCGCCCCTCCGACAGTGCGGTGCTCCCTCAGTACCGCCCCTCCGACAGTGCGGTGCTCCCTCAGTACCGCCCCTCCGACAGTGCGGCGCTCCCTCAGTACCGCCCCTCCGACAGTGCGGCGCTCCCTCAGTACCGCCCCTCCGACAGTGCGGCAGCGCGGCGCTCCCTCAGTACTGCCCCTCCAACAGCGCGGCGCTCCCTCAGTACTGCCCCTCCGACAGCGCGGCGCTCCCTCAGTACTGCCCCTCCGACAGCACGGCGCTCCCTCAGTACTGCCCCTCCGACAGTGTGGCGCTCCCTCAGTACTGCCCCTCCAACAGCGCGGCGCTCCCTCAGTACCCCCCCTCCGACAGCGCGGCGCTCCCTCAGTACTGCCCCTCCGACAGTGCGGCGCTCCCTCAGTACTGCCCCTCCGACAGGAAATGCACACAAGATTGCTAATGCATTTCCAATCATTCGGTCGTTGTATTGCACATGGGGAGGGCATGAAGAGCTAGAGGTAGAAACTCGTCTTGGTTGGTGATGCAATGCGATGCAGTCAGTATCGGATTAGCCACCCGTTATACGCAGCCCGATATTCAACTTCAGGGACTGAAACATAGAAGATAGGAGCAGGAGTAGGCCATTCGGCCCCTCGAGCCTGCTCCGCCATTTAATGAGATCATGGCTGATCATCCAAATTCAGTACCCGGTCCCTGCTTTCTCCCCATATCCCTTGATCCCTTTAGCCTTAAGAAATATATCCAACTCCTTCTTGAATATATTTAATGAATTGGCCTCTACTGCCTTCTGTGGTAGAGAATTCCACAGGTTCACCACTCTCTGGGTGAAGAAATTCCTCCTCATCTCAGTCCTAAATGGCTTACCCCTTATCCTTAGACTGTGACCCCTGGTTCTGGACTCCCCCGCCAACGGGAACATCCTTCCTGCATCTAGTCTGTCTAGTCCTGTTAGAATTTTATAAGTTTCAACGAGCTTCCGACTACATATCCGCGCCATCACTAAGACCGCCTATTTCCACCTCTGTAACATCGCCCGTCTCCGCCCCTGCCTCAGCTCATCCGCTGCTGAAACCATCATCTATGCCTTTGTTACCTCCAGACTAGACTATTCCAACGCACTCCTGGCCGACCTCCCACATTCCACCCTACGTAAACGTGAGGTGATCCAAATCCCTGCTGCCCCGTGTCCTAACTCGCCCCAACTCCCCTGTGCTCGCTGACCTACACTGGCTCCCGGTTAAGCAACATCTCAATTTTAAAATTCCCATCCTTGTTTTCAAATCCCTCCATGACCTCCTCGCCTCCCTCCCTATCGCTGTAACCTCCTCCAGCCCCGACAACCCCCCGAGATCTCTGCGCTCCTCCAATTCCGGCCTCTCGCGCATGCCCCCCGATTTCCATCGCTCCACCATTGGCGGCCGTGCCTTCAGCCGCCTGGGCCCCGAGCTCTGGAATTCCCTCCCTAAACCTCTCCGCCTCTCTCTCTCCTCCTTTAAGACGCTCCTTAAAACCGACCTCTGTGACCCAGCTTTTGGTCGCCGGTCCCTAATATCTCATGTGGCTCGGTGTCAAATTATGTTGGCTAACATACGATATACGGCACAGAAACAGGCCATTCGGCCCAACCAGTCCATGCCGGTGTTTATGCTCCACTCGAGCCTCCTCCCGTCTTTCCTCATCTAACTCTATCAGCGTAACCCTCTATTCCCTTCTCCCTCATATGCTTATCTAACTTCCCCTTAAATGAACAGAAGAATTAGGAGCAGGAGTAGGCCATACGGCCCCTCGAGCCTGTTCTACGCTAATGCATCTACGCTATTTGCCTCGACCACTCCCTGTGGCAGCGAGTTCCACATTCTCACCACTCTCTGGGGAAAGAAGTTTCTCCTGCATTCCCGATTGGATTTATTAGTGACTATCCTCCATTGATGGCCCTCCAGTTATGCTCTTCCCCATAAGTGGAAACACTCCGTGCCTACTCTACCAAGCTTCATCATTTTAAAGATCTCTACCAGGTCACCCCTCAGCCTTCTCGTTTCCCGATAGGTATACCCTCGCCTAACGCTGCTGTGAAGCCCCTTGGGGCATTTCCCTCGGCTAAAGGCAAGTTGTTGTTTGCAGGGTCTTGAGCACATTGATCTAGGCTGACACTCCAGTGCAGTGCTGAGGGAGCTGTCGGAGGCGCCGTCTTTCGGATGAGACGCTACTCTGAGACCCCGTCTGCTCTCTCGGGTGGACTTCAAAGATCCCACGGCCACTATTGGAAGAAGAGCGGGGGGGGGGGGGGCGGAGTTCTCCCCGGTGTCGTGGGCCCAATATTTATCCCTCAATCAACGTCACTAAAACAGATGATGTGGTCAGTATCACGTTGCTGTTTGTGGGAGCTTGCTGTGCGCAAATTGGCTGCCGCGTTTCCCACATTACAATAGCGACCGCACTCCAGAACAAAGTACTTCATTGGCTGTAAAGCGCTTTGGGACATCCAGTGGTCGTGAAAGGTGCTAGAGAAATGCAACTCTTTTTTTCCTTCAAGGAGAGAAACTATTTCTGTTGGTTGGGGAGTCTAAGAATAGGGGGGCAGAGTCTAAAAATTAGAGTAGTGAAATTAGGAAACACGTCTACGCACAAAGGGTGGTAGAAGTTTGGAAGTTTCTTCCGCAAACGGCAATTGATTCTTGGTCAATTGTTAATTTTAAATCGGAGATTGATAGCTTTGTGTTAAGCAAAGGTATTAAAGGGATAGCAAAATACTGCGGATGCTGGAAATCCGAAATAACAACAGAAAATGCTGGAAAAACTCAGCAGGCCAGGCAACATCCGTGGAGAGACATTAGAGTCAACGTTTCGGGTCAAAACCCTTTATCAAGACTAAAGAGGCACAGGGAATGAAATAGATTAAGAGGCCAGGCTGAGAGAGAACAAAAGTGAAGAGACATTAAGAGGTATTCAAAACCAGACGAGCTGGTGATAGGACTGGTGGAGACAAAAGACAGCTCTAGATTAGGTGTGAAATGCGCTGGCAGAATGAGAGACAGCTGCCATGTGGGAGAGAGAAAAAAAAGGAATGGGGGCGGGGGGGAAACCAAAACAAAGGTGTGGATAAAAAAAATAAGTGAAAATGTAATAGGGGCCGAGGTTATGATCTGAAATTGTTGAACTCGATATGGAGTCCGGAAGGCTGTAAAGTGCCTAATCGGAAGATGAGGTGCTGTTCCTCGAGTTTACGTTGAGCTTCCGTGGAACAATATGCAAGAGGCCAAGGACGGTGAGGTCCGAGTGGGAGTGGGGCGGTGAATTAAAATGACAGGCGACCGGAAGCTCGGGGTCACCCTTACGGGCTGAGCGGAGGTGTTCCGCAAAGCGGTCACCCAATCTGCGTTTGGTCTCCCCAATGTAGAGGAGACCGCATCGTGAGCAGCGATATTTGCGCCGCCGCCCCCGGTCGAATTTCCACCCTGGAGTATATTGGGGGGGGGGGGGGGGGGGCGGTAGTGAAGGTGGTTGGGGTGGGGATGGTGCAGGAAGAGGTAAAGCCTCCCACCAGTGGTGGCACTGGAGCTCCCCCCCTCCGAGCCCAAAAGAAAAAACAGCGCCAGCACTGGCGGCCGCCATGACAGCGTGACGAGTTGACATAGGGAATTCCCCTATAGTAAATGTTGACAGGGGTTCTTGCGGGGGGGGGGGTAAGGGATTGTAAGAGGCACCTGATGATCTCCCCTCGCTCCAGGCCGCTCACCGCCTCGCTCTCGGCGCCCGGCGGCTGCTCCACCACCAACGACGACGCCGCCGCCCGCACTTTGCCGACGGTGCGGGTGAAGCTGAACGACACCGGGCCCCGCTCCGCCATCTTGATCGCCGAACCCCGATCGCCCCCACTGCGCAGGCGCCTCGCGCACAGCCCGCCGGGAATTGTAGTCCGCGGGTGGAGCAGAGACGACGACAACTCCCACAACCCACCGCGGTCAGATTCGGCCAACCCCGCTCCGCCATCTTGATCGCCGACCCCGATCGCACCCACTGCGCAGGCGCCTCGCGCACAGCCCGCCGGGAATTGTAGTCCGCGGGTGGAGCAGAAACGACTACAACTCCCACAACCCACCGCGACCAGATTCGGCCAACCCCGCCCTGCCCTCCTCCCGATTTCCCTTCATATTATTTCATTTTCCGTCGAACCCTTTCCTTTCCAGATTAAATCTCTGGCCGCGGTGGGGTGAGGAGAAAAAAAAAAATTAAAAATCGTTTAACGACCACGCATGCGCAAAATGGCCGCCCAAGCCCCGTTCGGCACTACAAGTCCCAGCAGGCACGGCGCGAGGATTTAATTTTTTTTCTTCCCCTCATGTGAGCGACTTTATCTCATTCGCCCACCTGGGGGAAGTTTTTGAAGGAAAAGAAACAGGCACCGGCTGACAAAAAAGAAGAGCTCTCTTTAATGCTGCACAACCCGCTGGGCCACGGCAGCCAATCGGGAGGCAGAGTGGCTGATGAGTGGCAGATGGCGTCTGGCCAATCGGCTGGCGGCCGGTGGGCGGCGTCCTGGGCGGGCGGGAGGGGGGGCGTGGCCTCTCGCTCCGGCCTGGAGTGGGCGGGGCTGAGACTTGATGGGCAGCCGGCGGGAGGCCACGCCCACCTCTCCCATTCTCTCTCTCGCTCTCCCTGGGCTCGCCTGTCAATCAAGCCCCAGGCAATGGATAGCACTGAATGCACCACTGTATTATAGCAGGGAGCTGAGGGCAGCACCAGCATCAGCACCACCAGCAGGGGCCAAGCCACCCACTGCAGCAGGTAAAACAAAAAAAACACACACACACTGCCCTTGATCCACTCACCCTGCACTGCATGCAAGGCGATGCATTCTGCGTCGTTCAGCTCCTTTCGAGGGGGCAGCTTTGAGCCTGCGAATCACCATCGCTCCAAAGTGGACAGCTGTCACTTTGCATTCAGGAACCGCTCCGCTTGCAACGCCGCTTCCACCCCCCCCCCCCCTTGGCGCCGCCGCATCACGCCGAGTTGGCGCCGCTCGCTGTCCCTCCCCGAGTGACCCCCCGCTGTCCCGGGCAGCCGAGGGGCTGGGGAGAGAAGGAAAGGGGGTGCGCTTGGCGGGATGGGGATTTGGGGAGGGGAGTGTGGGGACGGAGAGGGGGCGCATAGGGAGGGGATGGGGGAAGGGGGACGGTTAGGGGAGGAAGGGGAGACGTGGGTTCCGGCCCCCAACCTGCGACTGTCCTGTCGCCTTTCACGCACTCCCCAGCCCAGGAGGCTCAGGAGAGGCAGCACTGTGCTGACAGTCAGCCAGGCAATCGAGGGGCCCAGATTCAGTCTCAGCCTCACAATCAGCAGTCCTCCCCCACAGTAAGGGCCACTCACTGTGTAACAGTACAGAATTACTGGGAGTGTTTGATGGGACAGTGCAGAGGGAGCTTTACTCTGTATCCAACCCGTGCTGTACCTGCCCTGGGAGTGTTTGATGGGGACAGTGTAGAGGGAGCTTTACTCTGTGTCTAAGCCGTGCTGTACCTGCCCTGGGAGTGTTTGGTGGGGACAGTGTAGAGGGCGCTTTACTCTGTATCTAACTCCGCGCTGTACCTGCCCTGGGAGTGTTTGATGGGACTGTGTAGCGGGAGCTTTACTCTGTATCTAACTCCGCGCTGTACCTGCCCTGGGAGTGTTTGATGGGACAGTGTAGAGGGCGCTTTACTCTGTATCTAACTCCGCGCTGTACCTGCCCTGGGAGTGTTTGATGGGGACAGTGTAGAGGGAGATTTACTCTGTATCTAACCTGTGCTGTACCTGCCCTGGGAGTGTTTGATGGGACAGTGTAGAGGGAGCTTTACTCTGTATCTAACCCGTGCTGTACCAGCCCTGGGAGTGTTTGATGGGGACAGTGTAGAGGGAGCTTTACTCTGTATCTAACCTGTGCTGTACCTGCCCTGGGAGTGTTTGATGGGACAGTGTAGAGGGAGCTTTACTCTATCTAACCCGTGCTGTACCTGCCCTGGGAGTGTTTGATGGGGACAGTGTAGAGGGAGCTTTACTCTGTATCTAACCCGTGCTGTACCTGCCCTGGGAGTGTTTGATGGGGACAGTGTAGAGGGAGCTTTACTCTATCTAACCCGTGCTGTACCTGCCCTGGGAGTGTTTGATGGGACAGTGTAGAGGGAGCTTTACTCTGTATCTAACCCGTGTCCTGGGAGTGTTTAATAGGTACAGTGTCGATGGAGTTTAACCGTGCCCTCTCCCCACCCAGCCTGATTGTAAATAATCTTTCCGTTGACACTGGTTACTTATCAACTAGGTATTTGACCTTTAAGCCCAGTGAACTTAGAACATTGTATTCTAATCACCACTCCAATGAGATGCTAACACTGCAATTTCTCTTGATTCCCCTCTCTCCCCCTACCCAGACATGTTGAGAAAGCTACTCAGCCTCAATCACTGGACACAGAAGACCAGTGAGAGCACCTTATCTCGGGACGAGAAGGGGGGTCTGAACCTTCGAGTGCTGGGCGGAGCGGAGTACGGACAGCTCCTCTACTTGGCCGAGCCCCAGGAGGGGAGAGGCCGACACCAGGGCGGGAGGCTGCAGGCGGGTGACCTGCTCCTGGAGGTCAATGAGGCGCCAGTGTCTGGCCTCACGCAGAGGGACGCCCTGGGCTTGCTGGCAAACGTCACCGACCCTGTCCGAATCAAAACGGTGCCACAAGGTGAGGTCTTCACCCCAGCATGTTCCGCTCGCACGTTAATGTGTCCCCTGTATGTGAATTAATGCCAGTTAATGTGAATCTCAAATGTGAGTTACTGCGGGTTAATGCGGGTTAATGCGAGATAATGCGGGTTAATGCGAGTTAATGCGAGATAATGCAGGTTAATGTGAGTTAAAGCGGGTTCATGCGGGTTAATGTGAGTTAATGCGAGTTAATGCGGGTTAATGCGAGTTAATGCAGGTTAATGTGAGTTAATGCGAGTTAATGCGGGTTAATGTGAGTTAATGCGGGTTAATGCGAGTTAATGTGAGTTAATGCGGGTTAATGCAAGTTAATGTGGGTTAATGCGAGTTAATGTGGGTTAATGCAGGTTAATGTGAGTTAATGCGGGCTAATGTGAGTTAATGTGAGTTAATGCGGGTTAATGCAAGTTAATGCGGGTTAATGCAGGTTAATGTGAGTTAATGCGAGTTAATGTGGGTTAATGCGAGTTAATGCGAGTTAATGCAAGTTAATGCGGGTTAATGCGAGTTAATGCGGGTTAATGCGAGTTAATGCGGGTTAATGCAAGTGAATGCGAGTTAATGCGGGTTAATGCAGGTTAATGTGAGTTAACGCGGGTTAATGCAAGTGAATGTGAGTTAATGCGGGTTAATGCAAGTTAATGCGAGATAATGCAGGTTAATGCGCGTTAATGTGGGTTAATGCGGGTTAATGTGAGTTAATGCGGGTTAATGTGAGTTAATGCGAGTTAACGTGGGTTAATGCGAGTTAAGCGGGTTAATGCGAGTTAATGTGTGTTAATGCGAGTTAATGCGGGTTAATGCGAGTTAAGCGGGTTAATGTGGGTTAATGCGAGTTAAGCGGGTTAATGCGGGTTAATGCGAGTTAAGCGGGTTAATGCGGGTTAATGTGGGTTAATGCGGGTTAATGTAGCTTAATGCGGGTTAATGCGAGTTAAGCGGGTTAATGCGGGTTAATGTGGGTTAATGCGGGTTAATGTAGCTTAATGCGGGTTAATGCGAGTTAATGCTGGTTAATGCGAGTTAATATGAATTAAAACTAGTTAATGTAGTTTAATGTGGGTTAATGCAAGTTAATGTGGGTTAATGCTGGTTAATGCGAGTTATGCGAATTAAAAGGTGTTAATGCAGTTTAATGCGGGTTAATGTGAGTTAATGCGGGTTAATGCGGGTTAATGTGGGTTAATGCGGGTTAATGCTGGTTAATGCGGGTTAATGTGGGTTAATGTGAGTTAATGCGGGTTAATGCTGGTTAATGCGGGTTAATGTGAGTTAATGCGGGTTAATGCGGGTTAATGTGGGTTAATGTGAGTTAATGCGGGTTAATGCTGGTTAATGCGGGTTAATGTGAGTTAATGCGGGTTAATGCTGGTTAATGCTGGTTAATGCGGGTTAATGTGAGTTAATGCGGGTTAATGCGGGTTAATGTGGGTTAATGTGAGTTAATGCGGGTTAATGCTGGTTAATGCGGGTTAATGCTGGTTAATGTGGGTTAATGTGAGTTAATGCGGGTTAATGCTGGTTAATGCTGGTTAATGCGGGTTAATGTGAGTTAATGCGGGTTAATGCGGGTTAATGTGGGTTAATGTGAGTTAATGCAGGTTAATGCTGGTTAATGCGGGTTAATGCGAGTTAATGCGGGTTAATGCTGGTTAATGTGAGTTAATGCAAATTAAAATGGGTTAATTCAGTTTAATGCGAGTTAATGTGGGTTAATGCGAGTTAATGCAGGTTATTGTGGGTTAATGCTGGTTAATGCGGGTTAATGCTGGTTAATGCGAGTTATGCGAATTAAAAGGTGTTAATGTAGTTTAATGCGGGTTAATGCGGGTTACTGTAAGTTAATGCGTGGTAATGTAGTTAATGCGTTTTGATACGGGTTAATGTGAGTTAAGACGTGTTAATGAGAGTTAAGGCGGGTTAATATAAGATAATAATGCGTGTTAATGCAAGTTAAGGCAGGTTAATATAAGTTAATGCGTGTTAATGTGAGTTAAGGCGTGTTAATGCATGTTAATGCGAATTACTGAAAGTTAAGGCGGGTTAATATAAGTTCATAATGTGGGTTAATGCGTGTTAAGGTGTGTTAATGCGAGTTAAGGTGTGTTAATGCGTGTTAATGCATGTTAATTTTAAGATTAGGATCACAGGCTCACACACAGATTACCCAACAGGGTTTTTGGAGTCGCCAGGCTTTTATTAAAGAGCTACAGTTTTAAAGCATAATCAGGTATTACATGTGTTTTAAGCCGAGTATAATAGACATACAACCCATGACAGTAGGAGTGATCTACGACTCTCGAATCGGAATGCCACGACCGGACGGACGGGGAGACAGTACGGTGGTCTCGGATTGGGTGGATTCCTGCAGTCTGCTGCAGTGGTCACTTCCGTTGGGTCATCCCTCGAGCTGTTGGAGGTGTGAGGCCGTCAGCCACCTCAGAGGCTAAACTTGACCAAGGTGTTAGGCCGTAGACACCTCGGGGAAGCCTTCGCCCCTGACTGGCTGATTTCCCCTCTCGGTCGTCTATATTTATAATTATTTCGGTGGGCTGGTAATCACCTGGTGTCAATCACTTGATCCCCCATCCTATTGTCCAATTGTGAAGCAGGAAGGCATCCCTCACCGTCCCTTTCTGCATGGCTGACGAGGCCGCCCCCTCTCAGGAATGTTTTGTTCTGTTTCTTTAAGGACATTTTATGACTTTTCGGCTCCATTTTTGCCTATTATCCCGCCACCCTGCGATGTTTTGCATTTTACGATTCCCTTATCACTTCTATTTGTCTTTTGATGCTTGTTATTCGACCTTGCTGGCATTTCTGCTATCTGATCCCGGCTGCATGTTGTCCGTCTTTGTTCTAAGAATTAAAACCCATCTTTGAATCGAACAGCTATTTCTTACAATTCCCTTCTTTGAGAAGGAAGTATCCTTATTAACTTCTCACAATCGGCTCTTGACTAACCTCTTACTGCTCTCTCAACTTGGACGTTAGTTAGTAGGGAGTCTCGGAGATTTCTCCCTTCCTTACATTCCATTCCTTTGAGGAGAAGGAGCAACCTCTGACCCCTGACTCAAATTCAATTCACTGTTCCAATTCTGCCCCGCCTGGGGTATCCTCTGTTTCTTCTATCTTTCCTGATCTTACCCCGCCTGGGGTCTCCTCTACATTGCTTCAGATCTTCTCTTTCGGTGTGCTCAATTAATTTGTTAGTGTTGGTTAGCCGTAGGCATGAGTAACCAATTGGCTTATGTATCAAAGTCTTACTACATATATCAAATACACTATCATTACAAGTTGGAGAACTACCAGAGCGTGTGAAATAATACGAACCTAAGGGTGTGCTGATGTATTAAGCCCAATGCCCAATATCCCACCAGTGTGAGTTGTCCCCTATGCTGTCAATTTCAATATCCATTCTCGAGTTGTCTTGCTCCAAAACATAAAAATGCTTTAGGGAGGAGTTCAGTCGCATCATGAGCTCACTGAAACCCTCAAACAACAGGGGAATGTCGTATCCGAGTATCTGAATTGTGTAGCTCATACTTAAAAACGTGTTGGGTGATGGGACAGGTCCTGTTAGACCCGTAAAGCATGGTAATTGCAGTAGTAGTGACACAGGAGGCACCACCAAAATCAACTCATACTGGATTCGTACTGGTTTTTCCCACGCTCTGTTACCTACAAAACACAATTATTACAGTCACAGTTAAATTCAGTCTTACAATCTTTTCAAGTGACATTACAGTTTCACATCTAATCAACAAATCATGGACTTGAAAGATTACATAGATACATAGATACATAGAAGATAGGAGCAGGAGTAGGCCATTCGGCCCTTCGAGTCTGCTCCGCCATTCAATGAGATCATGGCTGATCATCCAAATTCAGTACCCTGTCCCTGCCTTCTCCCCATATCCCTTGATCCCTTTAGCCTTAAGAAATATATCCAACTCTTTCTTGAATATACTTAATGAACTGGCCTCCACCGCCCTCTGTGGCAGAGAATTCCACAGGTTCACCACTCTCTGGGTGAAGAAATTCCTCCTCATTTCAGTCCTAAATGGCTTACCCCTTATCCTTAGACTGTGACCCCTGGTTCTGGACTCCCCGATCATCGGGAACATCCTTCCTGCATCTAGCCTGTCCAGGCCTGACAGAATTTTATAGGTTTCGATGTGATCCCCTCTCAATCTTCTAAACTCCAGTGAGTATAAGCCCAATCGACACAATCTCTCCTCATACGTCATTCCTGCCATCCCAGGTATCAACCTGGTGAATCTTCGCTGCACTCCCTCCATGGCAAGAACATCCTTCCTCAGGTAAGGCGACCAAAACTGCACACAATACTCAAGGTGTGGTCTCACCAAGGCCCTGTACAACTGTAGCAAGACATCCTTGTTCTTGTACTCGAACCCTCTTGCTACGAAGGCCAACATACCATTTGCCTTCTTAACCACCTGCTGCACCTGCATGCTTACCTTCAGCGACTGGTGCACAAGAACACCCAGGTCTCTTTGCACTTCCCCTTCTCCCAATCTATTACCATTCAAATAATAATCTGCCTTCCTGTTTTTGCCACCAAAGTGGATAACCTCACATTTATCCACATTATACTGAATTTGCCATGTTTCTGCCCAATCACCCAACCTGTCCAAATCGTACTGGAGTTTCACGACATCCTCCTCACAGCATACCCTCCCACCCAGCTTTGTGTCGTCTGCAAATTTGGAGATATTACATCCAATTCCCTCGTCCAGATCATTAATATATATTGTGAACAGCTGGGGTCCTAGGACCGATCCTTGCGGTATCTCCAGATCTCTTTTGCTCGTAGCCATCTTGTGGATAATTCTTACTAAACATGATTTCTCCTTGGCCCTCAATTGTCCCAATCCAGATTCCATGTAACTCTCCACTTCAACTTCAATTTCAATCCCTCCAACAGGTACCAGTGTGTTTAACTCTATTCTGATTGTTTCATTAATTAGGTAGTTTCTCGATAAGGTATGTGTCAGTGCTTTAAAGGTTGTCTCGCTCTCCTGAGCCACATTAACCATTTCATGCTTCGCTGTTGTCAAGTAACTGAGCATGTCTGAGACCCGTATTTCAGTGCAGATTCACCATACATTCCCGGATGGTAATTGCCTCATACATAACGAATCACCTTTGCACACTCACATCGGTATCTCCATATTATGCCACACGTGCCATCCGATACAAGCCATTCTCGGGCTGTCAGGTGATCTTATCACCAAACATATCTTCCCCTCCCCTCCCCTTTCAGCATTCCGCAGGGACCGCTCCCTCCGAGACACCCTAGTCCACTCCTCTATCACCCCAAACAGCCCTTCCCCTTCGCCTGGCACCTTCCCGTGCAAGCGGAGGAGATGTAACACCTGCCCCTATACCTCCCCCCTTCCCACTGTCCAGGGCCCCAAACACCCCTTCCGGGTGAAACAGCGATTTACTTGTACTTCCCGCAATCTAGTATACTGTATTCGCTGCTCACGATGCGGTCTCCTCTACATTGGGGAGACCAAACGCAGATTGGGTGACCGCTTTGCGGAACACCTCCGTTCAGTCCGTAAGGGTGACCCCGAGCTTCCGGTCGCCTGTCATTTTAATTCACCGCTCCATTCCCACTCGGACCTCACCGTCCTTGGCCTCTTGTATTGTTCCACGGAAGCTCAACGTAAACTCGAGGAACAGCACCTCATCTTCCGATTAGGCACTCTGCAGCCTTCCGGACTCAATATCGAGTTCAACAATTTCAGATCATAACCTCGGCCCCTATTACACATTTTTTCTTGTAATTTTTCCACTCCTTCCCCCCCCCTCCCTTTCCTTTTGTTTCTCTCTCACACCTGGCAGCTATCTCTTGCCCTGCCAGTACACTTCACACCTAATCTCAGCCTATTACCATCTCGTCTAAGCTCTTTTGTTTCTTTCACTTCTTTTGTTCGATCGCAGCCCTGCCTTCGATCTAATTTCTTTTCTTTCCAGTTTTGAAGAAGGGTTCGACCCGAAACGTCAACTCAAATTTCTCTCCACGGATGTTGCCTGACCTGCTGAGTTTTTCCAGCATTTTCTGTTGTCTGGAGGTCTTTGTTCATCTTCCACCGCATGTCTTGGATAGTGGCCAGGCTATCAAATTCAGTTTTCTTAAAAAGTTCATTATAGGCAGGGACACAAATGTCTCCAAGAAAAAGCTATCAATTTACTATTCTTAACTACACTTTCCTGACTTTCACTAGAAAATTTGGAAAATTCTCAATTGATGGTGTAATTCTCTTGTTTCTATCTCACACCCTCAAATACTTCCTCTCTCCATTTTACACATCCCATTAATTATCATTCATATCTCATTCATGAGCCCTGGAGGAACTTTGCTGTCCAGTATAATATTTAAGATTGAAAACATATCAAACATTCTCACTTGGTTCAAGTTATTAACACTTTTTATTTATCATTATTTTAGAGGATCTTTTATTTTCCCAAAAGTAACCAAATATATAGTGCCTGAGTCCATTTTGTTATTACAAAATTATCCCAAAATCCAAACAGCAGTATTGTTGAACTGACAGGTTTTGTCAATGTTCAATTTAATTTCTATTAATTTATCTTCCATTTCCAATTTCAGAAACAAGTAATTCTCAGGCTAGGTAGCTTACACAGTGTTTTAACGTTAGAGACAGAAGTGCTGCAATTAGTTTACAAGGTAACTTCCATATAGCAAAAGAAAGAAGATAATCAATTGTGACTCTGCTTAAAGCCCAAGGGGTTAATTTATCAAATCATAATTTTCCTTCTGTCACTGTGGGGAAATATTAACTTAAAATTAAGAAACTTAGATTTAATAATGTCCAATATCTTTAAATTTCATACTAAAGTTGTTGCTCGGTGAACTTAAACAGCTGTCAGTGGAAAGGGTTAACTCCTTTGCAGGTTTTAAGAAGGTGGAGCAAAACATTGTCAGGCGCACGCAATTGCGTCACTTCACGTAAATTTAAAAAAACTTTCCCGATCGAAAAGACAGTTGTGTTTTCGTACTTTAACTAAACATGAACAGAACAGATAAAACAAAACAAAATAGCACATTCTTGCAGAAAACAGTAAATTACATCATATTTCTCATTGTCCTTTCTTCAGATGTCTTTCTAAAATACTGCAAAAACATTGAATATAACTGGAGAAAAATTAGTTTTTCACATTTAAACAAATCAAATCAAACTGCTTTAGAAGATTTCACCATAGCAACCGCGACTCCAAGGTTAAATCTTAGACTGAAACTTAGGGGGAAAATTTCAGTATCGCCCCGTTTGGGGCGCCATTATCGGCCGTGCGCAAAGTTTAGCGCCTGGTGCTAATTATCGCCTCCGACGGCAAACTTGGCTTTTATCGCCCCTGGAGGTGATTGGAGCGCTAAATCAGGCGCTTCACACCTGTCTTAAGGCGCAAAGGCCGAGGAGCGAGGCGCTACCTCAGAGCGCTGGCGAAGCAAGGAAGGGCAAATCAAAATCAACCTGCAAAGTGCTGCTCAGTGCTCAAAACTCCTTCACACAGCGTTGAATCTCTCCAGAAGTCTCTCTCTCTCTCTCAGAATGCGTGGTGCAAAAATGTCACCGACAAAAAAAGGCAGGAAGCGGTCGCCTTTAAATAGCGCTCCCCCAGTCCCTTTCTGACAGCAAAACGCTCCCCTCAACCTGTCGTTGCTAGCGGCAGGCGGTAAGGGAGGGGGCGCCACTCAATATCTGGTCCGGGGCGTTGCGCACTCGACTGACGTCACGATCTGCCGGCGCAGGAGATCGTGGCGGTAGTGTGTAGCGCCGCCGCAAAATGTCTAGTTAATTTCGCGAGCGGCGCAAACATCGCCGCGCCCGGGCGCAAGTTGCTTTGCACCCCAATTGGCGCCCTCTTAAGGAGCTAACGGGAGGCGCAAACAACAGAATTTCCCCCCCTTAATCTTTTGTTAAACAAACTTTTTGTTGCTCTTCAGTTTTTACACACCAGCTTAACTTAAATTGTAGTTCAAAGTTTTTTTCTTGCAATTATTGTGGCACAATCTTATTCGCACATTCTTAAAACTTCCAAAATCCAAGACCAGACAAAAGTTTTTAAATGCTTTTAACACAGAGAAGTGGGTGGAGCTAAACCACACATAACAGAATCTTTCTTTTAAAGACAGATTTTTCAGACAAAAGAAATACTGTAACTTCTTAAACATTCATAATCGGGAAAACACACACTTTCATACAAACTGAAATTCCAGCGCTTTTTAAGGATCCTTTCACTCAGCAAATCTTGTGTTTTATTTGTCTCGGCACAGACGTTAACAACTTCCATGTCGGTAAAGCTTTACATTTTCTTTTTTCCCTTTTTAAATCGGTGTCTCAGCAGCTTTTCCTGGCTTTCCAAATCCCTGTTTTATCGCTTCCTTTGCTGAGTTTTCAGATTGGTTAGCCTGCAAATTAGATCTTTTTCCTTCTTCATCTCTCCCTCTCTCTCCTGCACTTTATGCTTCACCTCCTTCAGGCTATCTATCAACTGTTCCCGGTGATATGCCAACACCGTTGTATTTCTGGTTTTACCTTTCAACAAGCTCTTTACCGCTCCCTTCTATCAGAGAGAAAAAAAAAACACTATACTCAGTCCAAGCAACGATCACGGGCGTTCGACCGGACTCCGGTCACCCCGACCGGAACCTTACAACTCCTAACTCTGTGATCCCACTTCTGATACCACTGTAAGATCTGGATCACAGGCTCACACACAGATTACCCAACAGGGCTTTTGGAGTCGCCAGGCTTTTTATTAAAGGGCTACAGTTTTAAAGCATAATCAGGTATTACATATGGTTTAAGCCGAGTATAATAGACATACAACCCATGACAGTAGAGAGCGACCTGCGACTCTCGAATCGGAATGCCACGACTGGACGGACGGGGAGGCAGTAGGGTGGTCTTGGATTGGGTGGCTTCCTGCAGCCTGCTGCAGTGGTCACTTCCGTTGGGTAATTTCTCAAGCTGTTGGAGGTGTTAGGCCGTCAGCCACCTCAGAGGCTAAACTTGACCACGGTGTTAAGCCGTAGACACCTCGGAGAAGCCTTCGCCCCCGACTGCCTGATTTCCCCTCTCGGTCGTCTATATTTATAGTTATTTTAGTGGGCTGGCAATCACCTGGTGTCAATCACTTGATCCCCCATCCTATTGTCCAATTGTGAAGCGGGAAGGCATCCCTCGCCGTCCCTTTCTGCATGGCTGACGAGGCCGCCCTCTTATCTTTCTCAGGAATGTTTTGTTCTGTTTCTTTAAGGACATTTTATGACTTTTCAGCTCCATTTTTGTCTATTATCCCACCACCCTGTGATGTTTTGCATTTTACGATTCCCTTATCACTTCTGTTTGTCTTTTGATGTTTGTTATTCGACCTTGCTGGTATTTCTGCTATCTGTTCCCCGGCTGCATGTTGTCCGTCTCTGTTCTAAGTATTAAAACCCATCTTTGAATCGAAGAGTTATTTCTTACATAATGCGAGTTAAGGCGAGTTAAGGCGGGTTAAGGCGTGTGAATGCGTGTTAATGCGAGTTAATGCATGTTAATGTGAGTTAAGGTGGATTAAGGCATGTTAATGCGTGTTAAGGCGAGTTAAGGCATGTGAATGCGAGTTAAGGTGACTTAAGGCGAGTTAAGGTGGGTTAATGCGTGTTAATGTGAGTTAAGGCGGGTTAATGCGTGTTAAGGTGGGTTAAGGTGTGTTAATGCGTGTGAAGGCGAGTTAGGGCATGTGAATGCGTGTGAATGCGTATTAATGCGAGTTAATGCGTGTTAATGTGAGTTAAGGTGGATTAAGGCATGTTAATGCGTGTTAAGGCGAGTTAAGGCGTGTGAATGCGAGTTAAGGCGAGTTAAGGTGAGTTAAGGTGTGTTAATGTGAGTTAAGGTGAGTTAAGGCATGTGAATGCGAGTTAAGGCGAGTTAAGGCATGTTAATGCGTGTTAATGCGAGTTAAGGCGAGTTAAGGCGGGTTAATGCGTGTTAAGGTGAGTTAAGGCGGGTTAAGGCGTGGTAATGCGAGTTAAGGCGGGTTAATGGGTGTTAATTCGTGTTAATATGTGTTAATGCGAGTTACGGCAGGTTGATGCGTGTTAATGTGAGTTAAGGTGGGTTAATGCATGTTAATGCGATTAATGCATGTTACTGCGTGTTAATGCGAGTTAAGGCGGATTAATGCGAGTTAAGGTGTGTTAAGGCGTGTTAATGCGAATTAAGGTGGGTTAATGCGAGTTAAGGCGGGTTAAGGTGGGTTAATGCGAGTTAAGGCGAGTTAATGCATGTTAATGCGAGTTAAGGCGGGTTAATGCGAGTTAACGTGTGTTAAGGCGGGTTAATGCGGGTTAAGGCATATTAATACGTGTTAATGCAATTTAATGAGTGTTAATGCGAATTAAGGCGACTGCAAGTTAATGCGAGTTAATGCAAATTAGTGCAGGTTAATGCGAGTTTGTGCGAGTTAATGCGGGTTAATACAGATTAATGCGAATTAGTGCAAATTAGTGCAGGTTAATGTGAGTTAATGCGAGTTAATGCGGGTTAAAGCAAGTTAATGAGTGTTAATGCGAATTAGTGCGACAATGCAGGTTAATGCGAGTTAATGTGCGTTAATGGGGGTTAATGCGGGTCAATGCGAGTTAATGCAGGTCAATGCGAGTTAATGCGGGTCAAGGCGTGCTAATGCGAGTTAATGCAATTTAATGAGTATTAATGCAAATTAATGCGGGTTAATGCAGGTTATCACAGAAATCACAGAAACCCCACAGTGCAGATAGAGGCCATTTTGGCCCATCGAGCCTGCACCGACACATATCCCACCCAATCCCTGTAATGCCACGTATTTAATCCCCCTAACACTAAGGGTCAATTTATCATAGCCAATCAACCTAACCCGCACATCTTTGGACTGTGGGAGGAAACCGGAGCACCCGGAGAAAACCCACGCAAACACGGGGAGAATGTGCAAACTCCACACAGACAGTCACCCGAGGCCGGATTCGAACCCGGGTTCCTGGCGCTGTGAGGCAACAGTGCTAACCACTAGGCCACCGTGTTAATGGGGGTTAATGCGAGTTAATGAGGGTTGATGCAGGTTAATGGGGGTCAATGCGAGTTAATGCGAGTTAATGCGTGTTAATGTGATTTAATGAGTATTAATGCGAATTAATGCGGGTTAATGGGGGTTGACGTAATAAAACTCACTACACACTTGGTTGGAGCATAAAGCAAGGCTTTAATCAACTTGTTTCAGAACATGGAGGTCTAGTTGTACTTCACTAGTTCCTTGTCTTACAAAATGTCCCTGTGCAAGCTGGGCCCACGCCCGAGTATTTATACTCCTTGGACGGCGCCACCAGCTGGCCGTCCAGCGTTATTTCATAGGTAGTTTCTCGATGATGAGATCTATGACAGGGGTTAATGGGAGTTAATGGGGGTTAATGCGAGTTAATGAGGGTTAGTGTGGTTTAATGGGGGTTAATGCGAGTTAATGCGAGTTAATGTGTCAGCTGTGGCTCAGTGGGCAGCACTCGCCTCTGAGTCAGAAGGTTGTGGGTTCAAGTCCCACTCCAGAGACTCGAACACAATAATCTAGGCTGACACTCTAGTGAGGGAGTGCTGCACTGTCGGAGGGGCAGTACTGAGGGAGCGCCGCACTGTCGGAGGGGCAGTACTGAGGGAGCGCCGCACTGTCGGAGGGGCAGTACTGAGGGAGTGCCGCACTGTCGGAGGGGCAGTACTGAGGGAGCGCCGCACTGTCGGAGGGGCGGTACTGAGGGAGCGCCGCACTGCCGGAGGGGCAGTACTGAGGGAGCGCCGCACTGTCGGAGGGGCGCTACTGAGGGAGCGCCGCACTGTCAGAGGGGCAGTACTGAGGGAGCACCGCACTGTCGGAGGGGCAGTACTGAGGGAGCGCCGCACTGTCGGAGGGGCAGTACTGAGGGAGCACCGCACTGTCAGAGGGGCAGTACTGAGGGAGCGCCGCACTGTTGGCGGGGTGGTACTGAGGGAGCGTCGCACTGCCGGAGGGGCGGTACTAAGGGAGCGCCGCACTGTCGGAGGGGCGGTAATGTGGGAGCGCCGCACTGTCGGAGGGGCAGTGCTGAAGGAGCGCCGCACTGTCGGAGGGGCAGTACTGAGGGAGCACTGCACTGTAAGAGGGACAGTACTGAGGGAGCGCCGCACTGTTAGAGGGAGCAGTACTGAGGGAGCGCAGCACTGTCGGAGGGGCAGTACTGAGGGAGCATTGCACTGTCGGAGGGGCAGTACTGAGGGAGCACCGCACTGTAAGAGGGACAGTACTGAAGGAGTGCCGCACTGTCGGAGGGGGAGTACTGAGGGAGCGCTGCACTGTTGGAGGGGTGGTACTGAGGGAGCGCCGCACTGTCGGAGGGGTGGTACTGAGGGAGCGCCGCACTGTCAGAGGGGCAGTACTGAGGGAGCGCCGCACTGTCGGGAGGGCAGTACTGAGGGAGCGCAGCACTGTCAGAGGGGGCAGTACTGAGGGAGCACCACACTGTCGGAGGGGCAGTACTGAGGCAGCGCCGCACTGTCGGAGGGCCGGTACTGAGGGAGCTCCGCACTGTTGGAGGGGCGGTACTGAGGGAGTGCCGCACTGTCGGAGGGGCAGTACTGAGGGAGCGCTGCACTGTAAGAGGGACAGTACTGACGGAGCGCCGCACTGTTGGAGGGGCGGTACTGAGGGAGCGCAGCACTGTCGGAGGGACAGTACTGAGGGAGTGCCGCACTGTCGGAGGGGGAGTACTGAGGGAGCGCTGCACTGTTGGAGGGGTGGTACTGAGGGAGCGCCGCACTGTCGGAGGGGCGGTACTGAGGGAGGGCCGCACTGTCGGAGAGGCAGTTCTGAGGGAGCGCCGCACTGTCGGAGGGTCAGTACTGAGGGAGAGCCGCACTGTCGGAGGGGCAGTTCTGAGGGAGCGCCGCACTGTCGGAGGGTCAGTACTGAGGGAGAGCCGCACTGTCGCAGGGGCAGTACTGAGGGAGCACCGCACTGTCGGAGGTGCGGTACTGAGGGAGCGACGCACTGTCGGAGGGGCAGTACTCAGGGAGCGCCGCACTGTCAGTGGGGCAGTACTGAGGGAGCACCACACTGTCGGAGGTGTGGTACTGAGCGAGCACCGCACTGTCGGAGGGGTAGTACTGAGGGAGCGCCGCACTGTCGGTGGGGCGGTACTGAGGGAGCGCCGCACTGTCGGAGGTGCGGTACTGAGGGAGCGCCGCACTGTCGGAGGGGCAGTACTGAGGGAGCGCCGCACTGTCAGAGGGGCAGTACTGAGGGAGCGCTGCACTGTCGGGAGGGCAGTACTGAGGGAGTGCAGCACTGTCAGAGGGGGCAGTACTGAGGGAGCGCAGCACTGTTGGAGGGGCAGTACTGAGGGAGCGCCACACTGTCGGAGGGGCAGTACTGAGGCAGCGCCGCACTGTCGGAGGGGCAGTACTGAGGGAGCGCCGCACTGTCGGAGGGGTGGTACTGAGGGAGCGCCGCACTGCCGGAGGGGCAGTACTGAGGGAGCGCCGCACTGTCGGGAGGGCAGTACTGAGGGAGTGCAGCACTGTAAGAGGGACAGTACTGAGGGAGTGTCGGAGGGGCAGTACTGAGGGAGCACCGCACTGACGGAGGGGCAGTACTGAGGGGCAATACTGAGGGAGCGCCGCACTGTTGGAGGGGCTGTACTGAGGGAGCACTGCACTGTTGGAGGGCAGTACTGAGCGAGCGTCACACTGTCGGAGGGGCAGTACTGAGGGAGGGCCGCACTGTCGGAGGGGCGGTACTGAGGGAGGGCCGCACTGTTGGAGAGGCAGTTCTGAGGGAGCGCCGCACTGTCGGAGGGTCAGTACTGAGGGAACACCGCACTGTCGGAGGGGCAGTACTGAGGGAGCGCCGCACTGTCGGAGGGGCTGTATTGAGGGAGCGCCGCACTGTCGGAGGGGCGGTACTGAGGGAGTGCCGCACTGTTGGAGGGCAGTACTGAGGGAGCGTCGCACTGTCGGAGGGCAGTACTGAGGGAGGGCCGCACTGTCGGAGGGGTGGTACTGAGGGAGGGCCGCACTGTTGGAGAGGCAGTTCTGAGGGAGCGCCGCACTGTCGGAGGGGCGGTACTGAGGGAGCGCCGCACTGTCGGAGGGGCGGTACTGAGGGAGCGCCGCACTGTCGGAGGGGCAGTACTGAGGGAGCGTCGCACTGTCGGAGGGGCGGTACTGAGGGAGCGTCGCACTGTCGGACGGGCGGTACTGCGGGAGCGCCGCACTGTCGGAGGGGCGGTACTGAGGGAGCGTCGCACTGTCGGAGGGGCGGTACTGAGGGAGCGCCGCACTGTCGGAGGGGCAGTACTGAGGGAGCGCCGCACTGTCGGAGGGGCAGTACTGAGGGAACGCCGCACTGTCGGAGGGGCGGTACTGAGGGAGCGCCGCACTGTCGGAGGGGCAGTACTGAGGGAGCGCCGCAGTGTCGGAGGTGCCGTCTTTCGGATGAGACGTTAAACCCGAGGCCCCACCTGCTCTCTCAGGTGGACGTAAAAGATCCCATGGCACTATTTCGAGAAGAGTGGAGGAGCTATCCCCAGTGTCCTGGCCAATATTTATCCCTCTATTAACATAATAAAAAAAAGATGATCTAGTCATTTATCATATTGCTGTTTGTGGGAGCTTGCTCTGCGCAAATTGGCTGCCGTGTTTCCAACATTACAACACTCCATAAAGTACTTCATTGGCTGTGAAGCACTTTGAGACATCCGGTGGTGGTGAATGGTGCTGGAGAAATGCCAGTCTGTCTTTCTTCTTCCTTTCTTTAATGTGACTGTGTGTCAGCCTGTGTGTGTGCGACTCCGGGTGTGAGTGTTTCAATCTGTGTGTGTATCGGTGTGCGCGTGCAAGTCTCTGTCTGTAATTGTGTGTGGGAGTCTGTCTGTGTCTGTGTGTGTGAATCTGTCTGTGTCTGTGTGTGAGTCTGTCTGTGTCTGTGTGTGTGAGTCTGTCTGTGTCTGTGTGAGTCTGTCTGTGTGAGTCTGTGTGTGTCTGTCTGTGTGAACCTGTCTGTGTCTGTGTGTGAGTCTGTGTGTGTGAGTCTGTCTGTGTCTGTGTGAGTCTGTGTGTGTCTGTGTGTGTGAATCTGTCTGTGTCTGTGTGTGAGTCTGTCTGTGTCTGTGTGTGTGAGTCTCTGTGTTTGAGTCTGTCTGTGTGTGTGTGAGTCTGTCTGTGTCTGTGTGTGAGTCTGTGTGTGAGTCTGTCTGTGTCTGTGTGTGTGAGTCTGTGTGTGAGTCTGTGTGTGCCTGTGTGTGAGTCTGTGTGTGTCTCTGTGTGTGAGTGTGTCTGTGTGTGTGAGTCTGTCTGTGTCTGTGTGTGTGAGTCTGTGTGTCTGTGTGTGTGAGCCTGTGTGAGTCTCTGTGTGTGAGTCTGTCTCTGTGTGTGTGTGAGTCTGTCTGTGTCTGTGTGTGAGTCTGTGTGTGTGAGTCTGTCTGTGTATGTGAGTCTGTGTGTCGGTGTGTGTGAGTCTGTCTCTGTGTGTGTGTGTGAGTCTGTGTGAGTCTGTGTGAGTCTGTCTGCCTATGTATGTGAGTCTGTCTGTGTCTGTGTGAGTCTCTCTGTGTCTGTGTGAGTCTGTCTGTGTCTGTGTGTGTCTGTGTGTGTGAGTCTGTCTGTGTGTGTGAGTCTGTCTGTGTGTGTGAGTCTGCCTGTGTCTGTGTGAGTCTGTCTGTGTGTGTGTGTGAGTCTGTGTGTGTCTGTGTCTGTGAGTCTGTCTGTGTCTGTGTGTGAGTCTGTCTGTGTCTGTGTGTGAGTCTGTTTGTGTCTGTGTGTGAGTGAGTTTGTGTGTGTGAGTCTGTCTGTGTGTGAGTCTCTGTGTGTGAGTCTGTGTGTGTCTCTGTGTGTGAGTCTGTTTGTGTCTGTGTGTGAGTGAGTTTGTGTGTGTGAGTCTGTCTGTGTGTGAGTCTCTGTGTGTGAGTCTGTGTGTGTCTCTGTGTGTGAGTCTGTTTGTGTCTGTGTGTGAGTGAGTTTGTGTGTGTGAGTCTGTCTGTGTGTGAGTCTCTGTGTGTGAGTCTGTGTGTGTGAGTCTGTGTGTCTCTGTGTGTGAGTCTGTCTGTGTGTGTGTGTGTGTGTGTCTGTCTGTGTCTATGTGTGTGAGACACTGTGTGTGAGTCTGTGTGTGACTCTGTGTGTGAGTTTGTGTGTGTCTGTGTTGTGAGTCTGTGTGTGTGTGTGTCTGTCTGTCTGTGTCGATGTGTGTGAGACACTGTGTCTGAGTCTGTGTGTGACTCTGTGTGTGAGTTTGTGTGTGTCTGTGTTGTGAGTCTGTGTGTGTATGTGTCTGTCTGTCTGTGTCGATGTGTGTGAGACACTGTGTGTGAGTCTGTGTGTGACTCTGTGTGTGTTGGGGTGTGTCGAGACCGGACATGAGCTGATTCTCCCTCACCTGCTGTCCCCTCAGGTTCCCAGTTGAACTGTGACCTGCGGCACTTCCTCAAACAGGCGTTCAGTAAAGGCTCGGCGGACTTGGATCTCCAGGAGCGGATACGACAGAACCTGTACATCCGAGCAGTGCCATGTGAGTAGTGAGAGTGCCTGGGCGATGCCCAGTGACTGGAACATCACCTGGGGAGCGGGGGGTGGGGTTGGGAACCCGGGAGGCTGAGGGCAATCAGGACATCCGGTGCTGTGATGCCAAACTGTGGGAGGCAGGAATTGGTGAGGGACAGATTAAGAGAAACATCAAAACATGGAGACCAATTTGTTTTTCTCCATTTGTTTGCGTTACTGATTCCTGTTTGATGGGACAGTGTAGCGGGAGCTTTACTCTGTATCTAACCCGTGCTGTACCTGCCCTGGGAGTGTTTGATGGGACAGTGTAGAGGGAGCTTTACTCTGTATCTAACCCGTGCTGTACCTGCCCTGGGAGTGTTTGATGGGACAGTGTAGAGGGAGCTTTACTCTGTATCTAACTCGTGCTGTACCTGCCCTGGGAGTGTTTGATGGGGACAGTGTAGAGGGAGCTTTACTCTGTATCTAACCCGTGCTGTACCTGCCCTGGGAGTGTTTGAAGGGGACAGTGTAGAGGGAGCTTTACTCTGTATCTAACCCGTGCTGTACCTGCCCTGGGAGTGTTTGATGGGACAGTGTAGAGGGAGCTTTACTCTGTATCTAACCCGTGCTGTACCTGCCCTGGGAGTGTTTGATGGGACAGTGTAGAGGGAGCTTTACTCTGTATCTAACTCGTGCTGTACCTGCCCTGGGAGTGTTTGATGGGGACAGTGTAGAGGGAGCTTTACTCTGTATCTAACCCGTGCTGTACCTGCCCTGGGAGTGTTTGAAGGGGACAGTGTAGAGGGAGCTTTACTCTGTATCTAACCCGTGCTGTACCTGCCCTGGGAGTGTTTGATGGGACAGTGTAGAGGGAGCTTTACTCTGTATCTAACCCGTGCTGTACCTGCCCTGGGAGTGTTTGATGGGACAGTGTAGAGGGAGCTTTACTCTGTATCTAACTCGTGCTGTACCTGCCCTGGGAGTGTTTGATGGGGACAGTGTAGAGGGAGCTTTACTCTGTATCTAACCCGTGCTGTACCTGCCCTGGGAGTGTTTGAAGGGGACAGTGTAGAGGGAGCTTTACTCTGTATCTAACCCGTGCTGTACCTGCCCTGGGAGTGTTTGATGGGACAGTGTAGAGGGAGCTTTACTCTGTATCTAACCCGTGCTGTACCTGTCCTGGGAGTGTTTGATGGGACAGTGTAGAGGGAGCTTTACTCTGTATCTAACCCGTGCTGTACCTGCCCTGGGAGTGTTTGATGGGGACAGTGTAGAGGGAGCTTTACTCTGTATCTAACCCGTGCTGTACCTGCCCTGGGAGTGTTTGATGTGGACAGTGTAGAGGGAGCTTTACTCTGTATCTAACCCGTGCTGTACCTGCCCTGGGAGTGTTTGAAGGGGACAGTGTAGAGGGAGCTTTACTCTGTATCTAACCCGTGCTGTACCTGCCCTGGGAGTGTTTGATGGGACAGTGTAGAGGGAGCTTTACTCTGTATCTAACCCGTGCTGTACCTGCCCTGGGAGTGTTTGATGGGGACAGTGTAGAGGGAGCTTTACTCTGTATCTAACCCGTGCTGTACCTGCCCTGGGAGTGTTTGATGGGGACAGTGTAGAGGGAGCTTTACTCTGTATCTAACCCGTGCTGTACCTGCCCTGGGAGTGTTTGATGGGGACAGTGTAGAGGGAGCTTTACTCTGTATCTAACCCGTGCTGTACCTGCCCTGGGAGTGTTTGATGGGGCAGTGTAGAGGGAGCTTTACTCTGTATCTAACCCGTGCTGTACCTGCCCTGGGAGTGTTTGATGGGGCAGTGTAGAGGGAGCTTTACTCTGTATCTAACCCGTGCTGTACCTGCCCTGGGAGTGTTTGATGGGACAGTGTAGAGGGAGCTTTACTCTGTATCTAACCCGTGCTGTACCTGCCCTGGAAGTGTTTGATGGGGACAGTGTGGAGGGAGCTTTACTCTGTATCTAACCTGTGCTGTACCTGCCCTGGGAGTGTTTGATGGGACAGTGTAGAGGGAGCTTTACTCTGCATCGAACCCATGCTGTACCTGCCCCAGGAGTGTTTGATGGGGACAGTGTAGAGGGAGCTTTACTCTGTATCTAACCCGTGCTGTACCTGCCCTGGGAGTGTTTGATGGGACATTGTAGAGGGAGCTTTACTCTGTATCTAACCCGTGCTGTACCTGTCCTGGGAGTGTTTGATGGGGACAGTGTAGAGGGAGCTTTACTCTGTATCTAACCCGTGCTGTACCTGCCCTGGGAGTGTTTGATGGGACAGTGTAGACGGAGCTTTACTCTGTATCTAACCCGTGCTGTACCTGTCCTGGGAGTGTTTGATGGGACAGTGTAGGGGGAGCTTTACTCTGTATCTAACCTGTGCTGTACCTGCCCTGGGAGTGTTTGATGGGGACAGTGTAGAGGGAGCTTTACTCTGTATTTAACCCGTGCTGTACCTGCCCTGGGAGTGTTTGATGGGACAGTGTAGAGGGAGCTTTACTCTGTATCTAACCCGTGCTGTACCTGCCCTGGGAGTGTTTGATGGGGACAGTGTAGAGGGAGCTTTACTCTGTATTTAACCCGTGCTGTACCTGTCCTGGGAGTGTTTGATGGGACAGTGTAGAGGGAGCTTTACTCTGTATCTAACCGTGCTGTACCTGCCCTGGGAGTGTTTGATGGGACAGTGTACATAAGAACATAAGAACATAAGAAGTAGGAGCAGGAGTAGGCCATACGGCCCCTCGGGCCTGCTCCGCCATTCAATAGGATCATGGCTGATCCAAATCTAGACTCACGTCCACTTCCCTGACTTCTCCCCGTAACCCCTTATTCCCTTATCAGCTCGGAAAATGTCTATCTCCATTTTAAATTTATTTAATGTTGCAGCTTCCACAGCTCTCTGGGGTAGCAAATTCCATAGATTTACTACCCTCTGAGTGAAGAAGTTTCTCCTCATCTCAGTTTTGAAAGGGCAGCCCCTTATTCTTAGATTATGCCCCCCAGTTCTAGTCTCACCCATCAGTGGAAACATCCTCACCACATCCACCCGATCAAGCCCCCTCACAATCTTATATGTTTCGATAAGATCGCCTCTCATTCTTCTGAACTCCAATGAGTAGAGGCCCAACCTACTCAACCTTTCCTCATACGTCAACCCCCTCATCTCTGGAATCAACCGAGTGAACCTTCTCTGAACCGCCTCGAGAGCAAGTATATCTTTTCTTAAACATGGAAACCAAAACTGCACACAGTATTCCAGGTGTGGCCTCACCAATACCCTGTATAACTGCAGCAAGACTTCCCTGTTTTTATACTCCATCCCCCTTGCAATAAAAGCCAAGATTCCATTGGCCTTCCTGATCACCTGCTGCACCTGCATACTAACTTTTTGTGTTTCATGCACCAGGACCCCCAGATCCCTTTGTACTGTAGCACTTTGCAGTTTCTCTCCATTTAGATAATAACTTGCTCTTTGATTTTTTCTGCTGTAAAGACTGATGCAAAATATTTGTTCAGCATCTCCATGTTCCCCACCACTAGTTTCCCGGTCCCATCCTCTAAGGGACCAACGTTCACTTTAGCCACCCTTTTTCTTTTTATCTAGCTGTAGAAACTCTTACTATCTGTTTTTATATTTTTTGCTAGTTTACTTTCATAATCTATCTTCCCTTTCTTAATTAATCTTTTAGTTATTGTGTGCTGGCTTTTAAATGCTTCCCAATCTTCTATCCTCCCACTAGATTTGGCTACTTTATATGCCCTTGTTTTCAGTCGGATACTATCCTTTATTACTTTACTAAGCCACGGATGGCTGTCTTTTCTTTTTTTCCCCTTTTTCCTCAGTGGAATATATTTATCTTGAAAGATGTGAAATATCTCCTTGAATGTAGACCACTGCTCTTGTACCGTCTTACACTTTAATCTGTTTTCCCAGTCCACTTTAGTCAATTCTACTCTCATACCTTCATAGTCTCCTTTATTTAAGCTCAGTACGCTGGTTTGAGATCCAACTCTCTCATCCTCAAACTGAATTTGGAATTCAACCATATTATGGTCACTCATTCCAAGGGGATCCTTTACTAGGACATTTTTTATTAATCCTGTCTCATTACACAGGACCAGATCTAAGATTGCCTGCCCCCTGGTTGGTTCAGTTACATATTGCTCAAGGAACCCGTCCCTAATACACTCTATGAACTATTCCTCAAGGCTGCCATGCCCAATTTGATTAGTCCAGTCAATATGAAAGTTAAAATCCCCCATGATTATAACTGTTCCCTTATTACAAGCCCCAACTATTTCCTGATTTATACTCCGACCAACAGAGTTGCAACTGTTAGGAGGCCTATAGACTACGCCCACTAGTGACTTTTTCCCCTTATTATTCCTTATCTCCACCCAAGCTATTTCACTATCCTGATCCTTTGACCCAATATCATTTCTGACTATTGCAGTGATTCCATCCTTGATTAACAGAGCAACCCCACCTCCCTTTCCTTCCTGTCTGTCCTTCCTAATTGTCAAATACCCTTGCATGTTTAGTTCCCAGTCATGATCCTCTTGCAGCCATGTTTCCGTAATGGCCACCAGATCATACCCATGTGTAGTTATTTGTACCGTCAACTCGTCCATTTTGTTACGAATGCTGCGTGCATTCAGATAAAGAACTTTCAAATATGTAGAGGGAGCTTTACTCTGTATCTAACCCATGCTGAACCTGCCCTGGGAGTGTTTGATGGGACAGTGTAGAGGGAGCTTTACTCTGTATCTAACCCGTGCTGAACCTGCCCTGGGAGTGTTTGATGGGACAGTGCAGAGGGAGCTTTACTCTGTATCTAACCCGTGCTGTACCTGCCCTGGGAGTGTTTGATGGGACAGTGTAGAGGGAGCTTTACTCTGTATCTAACACGTGCTGTACCTGTCCTGGGAGTGTTTGATGGGACAGTGTAGAGGGAGCTTTACTCTGTATCTAACCCCGTGCTGTACCTGCCCTGGGTGTGTTTGATGGGACAGTGTAGAGGGAGCTTTACTCTGTATCTAACCCCGTGCTGTACCTGCCCTGGATGTGTTTGATGGGGACAGTGTAGAGGGAGCTTTACTCTGTATCTAACCCGTGCTGTACCTGCCCTGGGAGTGTTTGATGGGGACAGTGTAGAGGGAGCTTTACTCTGTATCTAACCCGTGCTGTACCTGCCCTGGGAGTGTTTGATGGGACAGTGTAGAGGGAGCTTTACTCTATATCTAACCCGTGCTGTACCTGCCCTGGGAGTGTTTGATGGGACAGTGTAGAGGGAGCTTTACTCTGTATCTAACCCATGCTGTACCTGCCCTGGGAGTGTTTGATGGGACAGTGTAGAGGGAGCTTTACTCTATATCTAACCCGTGCTGTACCTGCCCTGGGAGTGTTTGATGGGGACAGTGTAGAGGGAGCTTTACTCTGTATCTAACCCGTGCTGTACCTGCCCTGGGAGTGTTTGATGGGACAGTGTAGAGGGAGCTTTACTCTGTATCAAACCCGTGCTGTACCTGTCCTGGGAGTGTTTGATGGGGACAGTGTAGAGGGAGCTTTACTCTGTATCTAACCCGTGCTGTACCTGCCCTGGGAGTGTTTGATGGGACAGTGTAGAGGGAGCTTTACTCTGTATCTAACCCGTGCTGTACCTGCCCTGGGAGTGTTTGATGGGACAGTGTAGAGGGAGATTTACTCTGTATCTAACCCGTGCTGTACCTGCCCTGGGAGTGTTTGATGGGACAGTGTAGAGGGAGCTTTACTCTGTATCTAAGGAGAAGGAGACCCTGGGAAGCTTGGAATAAATCGGACGATAAACAAACCAAGGTTGGCAGTGTGCTTGACGGACACGCCTTGAGCAAACACAAAACTTTCATGGATTCAGGTAGCTCAGCACTGGACCACAGCCAGCAGTGATGGGCCCGTCCTCCACACAGCCAGCCTGGGTCCTCCTCGCTCTCCCAGTTCCAGGGAGGCTCACGTTCTTTGACCCGACCGCGGATCTTCTCAGGGTGTTTCAATTGCCCGTGCTCCGCACGCACCTCCTGAACCCTGTCCCCGCCATAGCTCAATGGGTCTCGCTCTCCTGAGTCCAAAGGTCATGGCTTCGAGCCCCCGCTCCAGAGACTCGAGCCCCATAATCCAGCCCCGACACTCCCCCGGTGCCAGTACTGAGGGAGCGTCGCACTGTCGGAGGGGCGGTACTGAGGGAGCGCCGCACTGTCGGAGGGGCGGTACTGAGGGTGCGCCGCACTGTCGGAGGGGCGGTACTGAGGGAGCGCCGCACTGTCGGAGGGGCAGTACTGAGGGAGCGCCGCACTGTCGGAGGAGCGGTACTGAGGGAGCGCCGCACTGTCGGAGGGGCAGTACTGAGGGAGTGCCGCACTGTCGGAGGGGCGGTACTGAGGGAGCGCCGCACTGTCAGAGGGGCGGTACTGAGGGAGCGCCGCACTGTCGGAGGGGCGGTACTGAGGGAGCGCCGCACTGTCGGAGGGGCAGTACTGAGGGAGCGCCGCACTGTCGGAGGGGCGGTACTGAGGGAGCGCCGCACTGTCGGAGGGGCAGTACTGAGGGAGCGCCGCACTGTCGGAGGGGCGGTACTGAGGGAGCGCCGCACTGTCGGAGGGGGAGTTCTGAGGGAGTGCCGCACTGTGGGAGGGGCGGTACTGAGGGAGCGTCGCACTGTCGGAGGTGCCGTCTTTTGGGATGAGACGTTAAACCCGAGGCCCCGTCTGCCCTCTCAGGTGGATGTAAAAGATCCCACGGCCACTATTGGAAGAAGAGCGGGGGGAGTTCTCACTACTCACAGCCGATTAAGCACCTCTTTTGAAGTGTGGTCACTGTTGTAATTTAGCAAACCCAGCAGCCAACTTGCACACAGCAAGCTCCCACAAACAGCAATGTGACAATGACAAGATCATCTGTTTTTTAGTTATGTTGTTTGAGGGATAAATATTGGGCCCAGGACACCGGGGAGAACTCCCCCCTGCTCTCCTTTTGACAGTGCCCCTCCGACAGTGCGGCGTTCTCTCAGTATTGGCCCTCCGACAGTGCGGCGCTCCCTCAGTACTGCCCCTCCGACAGTGCGGCGCTCCCTCAGTACCGCCCCTCCGACAGTGCGGCGCTCCCTCAGTACCGCCCCTCCGACAGTGCGGCGCTCCCTCAGTACCGCCCCTCCGACAGTGCGGCGCTCCCTCAGTACTGCCCCTCCGACAGTGCGGCGCTCCCTCAGTACTGCCCCTCCGACGGTGCGGCGCTCCCTCAGTACCGCCCCTCCGGCAGTGCGGCGCTCCCTCAGTACCGCCCCTCCGACAGTGCGGCGCTCCCTCAGTACCGCCCCTCCGGCAGTGCGGCGTTCCCTCAGTACTGCCCCTCCGACAGTGCGGCGCTCCCTCAGTACTGCCCCTCCGACAGTGCGGCGCTCCCTCAGTACCGCCCCTCCGGCAGTGCGGCGTCCTCTCAGTATTGGCCCTCCGACAGTGCGGCGCTCCCTCAGTACTGCCCCTCCGACAGTGCGGCGCTCCCTCAGTACCGCCCCTCCGACAGTGCGGCGCTCCCTCAGTACTGCCCCTCCGACATTGCGGCGCTCCCTCAGTACTGCCCCTCCGACAGTGCGGCGCTCCCTCAGTACCGCCCCCTCCGACAGTGCGGCGCTCCCTCAGTACTGCCCCGCCGACAGTGCGGCGCTCCCTCAGTACCGCCCCTCCGACAGTGCGGCGCTCCCTCAGTACTGCCCCTCCGACAGTGCGGCGTCCTCTCAGTACTGCCCCTCCGACAGTGCGGCGCTCCCTCAGTACCGCCCCCTCCGACAGTGCGGCGCTCCCTCAGTACTGCCCCGCCGACAGTGCGGCGCTCCCTCAGTACCGCCCCCTCCGACAGTGCGGCGCTCCCTCAGTACCGCCCCCTCCGACAGTGCGGCGCTCCCTCAGTACTGCCCCTCCGACAGTGCGGCACTCCCTCAGTACCGCCCCCTCCGACAGTGCGGCGCTCCCTCAATACTGCCACTGGGAGTATCAGGCCTAGATTCTGGGGCTCAATCTGAATTTGGGCTCCAGTTGAGCCTCATTTACGGTCCCATGCTGGCAGCCAAGAGGCAGACCGGAACCACGCAATCACAATTCAGACCCGGTCTCCGCCAGGTGAAAGGTTAAGTGGTGACCTGGTGACCCATGAACTCGCCCGGCGACATTTAAAAAAAAATCTCACGGCTAAGATTCGATTGACATCTCCCACTTTTTTCCGCCAGGTACGACCAGATCCCCTCGGGAAGGGGAGATCCCCGGTGTCGACTATCACTTCATCACCCTCTCGGAGTTCCAGGCCCTGGAGAGGGCGGGCGGCCTCTTGGAAAGTGGCAAATTTCACGGTAACTTGCTCTGCACCCTCTGACATGAATCAGTCCTTCGTGAAAGACAGACTTGTGAAATAATACTGAGCGGCCTGCGGGTGGCACTGTCCAGGGAGAGTATAAATACTCAGGCACGGGCCCAGCTTGCTCAGGACATTCTTAACAGGAACTAGTGAAGGACACAACTAGACCTCCATGTTGTAAAACAGTTGATTAAAGCTTGGTTTAACGCTTAGACCAAGTGCCTACTAGTTTTCTTACCTCATTGCACCGTCTCGCATCTCAACGCGGGGGCCTGACGGGGGGCTGGTGCACCATGGGATGGAAGTTAGGTGTCTAACTCGCCCCCTTCGCCCATCACCTCCCCGCTGTGCACGCTGACCTCCCTCCATTGGCTCCCGCTCCGCCAACACCTCAATTTGTAAATTCTCCATCCTCGTGTTCAAATCCTTCCGTGGTCCTCGCCCCCCATCCCTCCCTCCCTATCTCTGTAACCACCTCCAACCCTCCGAGATCTCCGCGCTCCTCCAATTCCGGCCTCTCGCACATCCCCCCTGATTTCCATCGCTCCGCCATTGGCGACCGCGTCAGGGCCCCCGAGCTCTGGAATTCCCTCCCTAACCCTCTCCGCCTCTCTCTCTCCTCCTTTAAGACGCTCCTTAAAACCGACCTCTGTGACCCAGCTTTTGGTCGCCGGTCCCTAATATCTCCTTATGTGGCTCGGGGTCAAATTTTGTCTGGTTTACGCTCCTGCGCAGTGCCTTGGGACGTTTTACTATGTTAAAGGCGCTATATAAATGCAGGTGGTTGTTGTTGAACGATACCCGGGGACTAAAAGGGTTAAATTCCGAGGACAGGTCGCACAGACTGGGTTTGTGTTCCCTCGAGTGTAGAAGATTAAGGGGTGATCTGATCGAGGTGTTTGAGATGATTAAAGGATTCGATCAGGTCGATCGAGAGAAACTATTTCCTCTGGTGGGGGGAGTCCAGAACAAGGGGGCAGAACCTTCAAATTAGAGCCAGGCCGTTCAGGGGTGATGTCAGGAAGCACTTCTTCACACAAAGGCTAGTGGAAATCTGGAACTCTTTCACAGTGTAGAGGGAGCTTTACTCTGTATCTAACCCGTGCTGTACCTGCCCTGGGAGTGTTTGATGGGACAGTGTAGAGGGAGCTTTACTCTGTATCTAACCCGTGCTGTACCTGCCCTGGGAGTGTTGGATGGGACAGTGTAGAGGGAGCTTTACTCTGTATCTAACCCGTGCTGTACCTGCCCTGGGAGTGTTTGATGGGACAGTGTAGAGGGAGCTTTACTCTGTATCTAACCCGTGCTGTACCTGCCCTGGGAGTGTTGGATGGGACAGTGTAGAGGGAGCTTTACTCTGTATCTAACCCGTGCTGTACCTGCCCTGGGAGTGTTTGATGGGACAGTGTAGAGGGAGCTTTACTCTGTATCTAACCCGTGCTGTACCTGCCCTGGGAGTGTTGATGGGACAGTGTAGAGGGAGCTTTACTCTGTATCTAACCCGTGCTGTACCTGCCCTGGGAGTGTTTGATGGGACAGTGTAGAGGGAGCTTTACTCTGTATCTAACCCATGCTGTACCTGCCCTGGGAGTGTTTGATGGGACAGTGTAGAGGGAGCTTTACTCTGTATCTAACCCCGTGCTGTTCCTGCCCTGGGAGTGTTTGATGGGACAGTGTCGAGGGAGCTTTACTCTGTATCTAACCCCGTGCTGTTCCTGCCCTGGGAGTGTTTGATGGGACAGTGTAGAGGGAGCTTTACTCTGTATCTAACCCGTGCTGTACCTGCCCTGGGAGTGTTTGATGGGACAGTGTAGAGGGAGCTTTACTCTGTATCTAACCCGTGCTGTACCTGCCCTGGGAGTGTTTGATGGGGACAGTGTAGAGGGAGCTTTACTCTGTATCTAACCCGTGCTGTACCTGCCCTGGGAGTGTTTGATGGGACAGTGTAGAGGGAGCTTTACTCTGTATCTAACCCCGTGCTGTTCCTGCCCTGGGAGTGTTTGATGGGACAGTGTAGAGGGAGCTTTACTCTGTATCTAACCAGTGCTGTACCTGCCCTGGGAGTGTTTGATGGGACAGTGTAGAGGAAGCTTTACTCTATCTAACCCGTGCTGTACCTGCCCTGGGAGTGTTTGATGGGGACAGTGTAGAGGGAGCTTTACTCTGTACCTAACCTGTGCTGTACCTGCCCTGGGAGTGTTTGATGGGGACAGTGTAGAGGGAGCTTTACTCTGTATCTAACCCCGTGCTGTTCCTGCCCTGGGAGTGTTTGATGGGACAGTGTAGAGGGCGCTTTACTCTGTATCTAACCCGTGCTGTTCCTGCCCTGGGAGTGCCTGATGGGACAGTGTAGAGGGAGCTTTACTCTGTATCTAACCCCGTGCTGTTCCTGCCCTGGGAGTGTTTGATTGGGACAGTGTAGAGGGAGCTTTACTCTGTATCTAACCCGTGCTGTACCTGCCCTGGGAGTGTTTGATGGGGACAGTGTAGAGGGAGCTTTACTCTGTATCTAACCTCGTGCTGTACCTGCCCTGGGAGTGTTTGATGGGACAGTGTAGAGGGAGCTTTACTCTGTATCTAACCTGTGCTGTACCTGCCCTGGGAGTGTTTGATGGGACAGTGTAGAGGGAGCTTTACTCTGTATCTAACCCGTGCTGCACCTGCCCTGGGAGTGTTTGATGGCGACAGTGTAGAGGGAGCTTTACTCTGTATCTAACCCGTGCTGTACCTGCCCTGGGAGTGTTTGATGGCGACAGTGTAGAGGGAGCTTTACTCTGTATCTAACCTGTGCTGTACCTGCGCTGGGAGTGTTTGATGGGACAGTGTAGAGAGAGCTTTACTCTGTATCTAACCCCGTGCCATGTGGGGTTCGGTTTCTCTGTCACTCAGTCTCTCTATTTAACCGTGTGCCTGTTCTCCGTTGCCAGGTAATTATTATGGGACACCCGTGCCCCCCATTGTTCCCACGGATCTCAACCTGACCCTTGACCCCTCCGCGCTGAGGCGCCCCCAGCGCAGCAAGTCGCTGATCCACCTGGAGAAGGGGTCAGGCCGGGGCGAAGGTCGAGCGAGCGGAGACGGAGCGCTGCAGAGGCCGTCAGAGCCCGCAGGTACGGAGCCTGCTTTCATGGCCCCCTCTGGTTTCTTACATCGATCGTTCTCGCCTCCCACCTGCAGGCTGGCCGGGGCGGGGGGCCAGCTTGGAGCGGGACTACACGGAGTAGGAAAGGCTCAGGCTCTATTCCCGGCCTGTGCTGAGTTTACGCAGGATTGCACGGGGTGTACGGCACAGAAAGAGGCCATTCGGCCCAACCAGTCCGTGCCGGTGTTTATGCTCCACTCGAGCCTCCTCCCGTCTTTCCTCATCTAACTCTATCACCATAACCCTCTATTCCCTTCTCCCTCATGTGTTTGTCCAGCCTCCCCTTAAATGCATCGATACTATTCACCTCAACCACTCCCTGTGGCAGCGAGTTCCACATTCACAGAAATCACAGAAACCCCACAGTGCAGATAGAGGCCATTTCGGCCCATCGAGCCTGCACCGACACATATCCCACCCGATCCCCGTAACCCCTACATCAACACACATCCCACCCTATCCCCGTAACCCCACGTATTTAATCCCCCTAACACTAAGGGTCAATTTATCATAGCCAATCAACCTAACCCGCACATCTTTGGACTGTGGGAGGAAACCGGAGCACCCGGAGAAAACCCACGCAAACACAGGGAGAATGTGCAAACTCCACACAGACAGTTGCCCGAGGCCGGATTCGAACCCGGGGCTCTGACGCTGTGAGGCAACAGTGCTAACCACTATGCCACTTGAGCCTCCTCCCGCCTCCTCTTCATCTCACCCCATCACCATATCCTTCTATTCCCTTCTCCCTCATATGTTTGTCTAGCCTCCCCCTAAATGCATCTATACTATTCGCCTCGACCACTCCCTGTGGTAGTGAGTTCCACATTCTCACCACTCTCTGGGGAAAGAAGTTTCTCCTGAATTCCCGATTGGATTTCTTGGTGACTATCTTATATTGATGGCCTCTAGTTATGCTCTTCCCCACAAGTGGAAACACTCTCTCTGTATCCACTCTATCAAAACCTTTCATCATTTTAAAGACCTCTATTAGGTCACCCCTCAGCCTTCTGTTTTCGAGAGAAAAGAGACCCAGCCTGTTCATCCTTTCCTGATATGTACACCCTCGCATTTCTGGTATCATCCTTGTGAATCTTCTCTGCACCTTCTCCAGTGCCTCTATATCCTTTCTATAATATGGCGACCAGAACTGTACGCAGTACTCCAAGTGTGGTCTAACCAAGGTTCGATACAGGTTTAGCATAACTTCCCGACTTTTCAATTCTATCCCTCTAGAAATAAACCCGAGTGCTTGTTTTTTTTTTATGGCCTTGCTAACCTGCGTCACTACTTTTAGTGATTTGTGTATTTGTACTCCGAGATCCCTTTGTTCCTCTACCCCACCTAGACTCGCACCCTCCAAGTGATAAGTGACCTCCCTATTCTTTCTACCAAAATGTAACACCTCACATTTATCTGTGTTGAAATCCATTTGCCAATTATTTGCCCATTCGGCAAGTTTATTAATGTCCTCCTGTAATTTGTTGCAGTCCCCCTCAGTATTGACTATCTCCCCAATTTGGTGTCATCCGCAAATTTAGAAATTGTGTTTTTGATTCCTAAGTCTAAATCGTTAATATAAATTGTGAACAACAGTGGTCCCAGCACTGATCCTTGTGGAACACCACTGCCCACCTTCTGCCACTGTGAATAACTACCCTTTACTCCCACTCTCTGCTTTCTGTCCTGAAGCCAGCCAGCAATCCAATCTGCTACTTGTCCCCTGACTCTGCATTCTCTGACCTTATTCATCAGCCTATTATGGGGTACCTTATCGAAGGCCTTTTGAAAATCTAGATAAATTACATCTACTACATTACCCTTGTCTACTCTCTCTGTTACCTCTTCAAAGAATTCAATTAGGTTGGTTAAGCAAGACTTTTTCCCTTTTGAAATCCATGCTGACTATTCATTATTATATTTTTGGTTTCTAGATGTTCTTCTATTTTCTCCTTTAGTAGGGATTCCATTATTTTTCTTACCACAAATGTTAAGCTGACTGGTCTATAGTTCCCTGGAAATGTTCTATCTCCCTTCTTAAATATAGGTATTATGTTAGCTATCCGCCAGTCCTCTGGCGAGTAAACCCAGGGATGGGGCAGACTAGGCCATGGGATGGAGCAGACTCGACCCAGGGATGGAGGCCCAGGGATGGAGCAGGCTAAGCCCAGGGATGGAGCAGGCCAGGCCCAGGGATGGAGCAGAGTAGGCCCAGGGATGCAGCAGACTAGGCCGAGGGATGGAGCAGAGTAGGCACAGGGATGGAGCAGAGTAGGCCCAGGGATGGAGGCCCAGGGATGGAGCAGACTAGGCCCAGGGATGGAGCAGAGTAGGCCCAGGGATGGAGCAGAGTAGGCCCAGGGATGGAGGCCCAGGGATGGAGCAGACTAGGCTCAGGGATGGAGCCGACTAGGCCCAGGGATGGAGCAGACTAGGCCCCGGGATGGAGCAGACTAGGCCCAGGGATGGAGCAGACTAGGCCCAGGGATGGAGCAGACTAGGCCCAGGGATGGAGCAGACTAGGCCCAGGGATGGAGCAGATTAGGCCCAGGAATGGAGCAGACTAGACCCAGGGATGGAGCAGATTAGACCCAGGGATGGAGCAGACTAGGCCCAGGGATGGAGCAGACTAGACCCAGGGATGGAGCAGACTAGGCCCAGGGATGGAGCAGACTAGACCCAGGGATGGAGCAGATTAGGCCCAGGGATGGAGCAGACTAGACCCAGGGATGGAGCAGACTAGACCCAGGGATGCAGCAGACTAGACCCAGGGATGGAGCAGACTAGACCCAGGGATGGAGCAGACTAGGCCCAGGGATGGAGCAGACTAGGCCCAGGGATGGAGCAGACTAGGCCCAGGGATGGAGCAGACTAGGCCCAGTATGGAGCAGACTAGGCCCAGGGATGGAGCAGAGTAGGCCCAGGGATGAAGCAGACTAGGCCCAGGGATGGAGCAGACTAGACCCAGGGATGGAGCAGACTAGGCCCAGGGATGGAGCAGTCTAGGCCCAGAGATGGAGCAGACTAGGCCCAGGGATGGAGCAGGCGAGGCCCAGGGATGGAGCAGACTCGACCCAGGGATGGAGCAGACTCGACCCAGGAATGGAGCAGACTAGGCCCAGGGATGGAGCAGACTAGGCCCAGGGATGGAGCAGACTCGACCCAGGAATGGAGGTCCAGGGATGGAGCAGATTAGGCCCAGTGATGGAGCAGACTAGGCCCAGGGATGGAGCAGACTAGACCCAGGGATGGAGCAGACTAGGTCCAACGATGGAGCAGACTAGGCCCAGGGATGGAGCAGACTAGGCCCAGGGATGGAGCAGACTAGACCCAGGGATGGAGCAGACTAGGTCCAACGATGGAGCAGACTAGGCCCAGGGATGGAGCAGACTAGGCCCAGGGATGGAGCAGACTAGACCCAGGGATGGAGCAGACTAGGTCCAGGGATGGAGCAGACTAGGCCCAGGGATGGAGCAGACTAGGTCCAGGGATGGAGCAGACTAGGCCCAGGGATGGAGCAGACTAGGCCCAGGGATGCAGCAGACTAGACCCAGGGATGGAGCAGACTAGGTCCAGGGATGGAGCAGACTAGGCCCAGGGATGCAGCAGACTAAGCCCAGGGATGGAGCAGACTAGGCCCAGGGATGGAGCAGACTAGGCCCAGGGATGGAGCAGACTAGACCCAGGGATGGAGCAGACTAGGTCCAACGATGGAGCAGACTAGGCCCAGGGATGGAGCAGACTAGGCCCAGGGATGGAGCAGACTAGGCCCAGGGATGGAGCAGACTAGGCCCAGGGATGGAGCAGACTAGACCCAGGGATGGAGCAGACTAGGCCCAGGGATGCAGCAGACTCGGCCCAGGGATGGAGCAGACTAGGCCCAGGGATGCAGCAGACTAGGCCCAGGGATGGAGCAGACTAGGCCCAGGGATGGAGCAGACTAGGCACAGGGATGGAGCAGACTAGGCCCAGGGATGCAGCAGACTAGGCCCAGGGATGGAGCAGACTAGGCCCAGGGATGGAGCAGACTAGGCCCAGGGATGCAGCAGACTAAGCCCAGGGATGGAGCAGACTAGGCCGAGGCTTGTACCCTGCCAGGTGATACGCCACAGCCGAGCCTGACCCTGCCCTCACTCAGCGGCCACACAGCGGGAGTGATCAGGAGCAATAGCCAGGCCAAGTGATCAAGGGATGGGGGCCTGAGACTCGCTAGCGTCCCGGGCTGTGCGGCCCCTCGTTAGCTCGCGTGGCCACCTTGGAGCGCTCCGGGAAGTGAGACTAATTGCGGACCCTGTGATTCGATGACAGGACAGATAGCAGCCGTGAGCAACGGGCACCTGACTCACGCCGACACCAATCAGAGTGCAGCGCTGGCTGGCAATGGGATCCCAGCGCAGGAGAAAGGGGCAGAGGAACATGGCACCGAGGGAGCAACGGTCCCAGAGGACTGGGAACAGGACGATGGTTCGACGGGAGAAAGATATGGCATTGAGTACGTATACTCCGCATATAACCAGCACCCCCTCACTGTAACACTCTGATATAACCAGTACCCACTCACTGTAACACTCTGATATACCCCACACCCCTCACTGTAACACTCTGATATACCCCACACCCCTCACTGTAACACTGATATACCCCACACCCCTCACTGTAACACTGATATACCCCACACCCCTCACTGTAACACTCTGATATACCCCACACCCACTCACTGTAACACTGATATACCCCACACCCCTCACTGTAACACTGATATACCCCACACCCCTCACTGTAACACTCTGATATACCCCACACCCCTCACTGTAACACTGATATACCCCACACCCCTCACTGTAACACTCTGATATACCCCACACCCCTCACTGTAACTCTCTGTTATACCCCACACCCCTCACTGTAACACTCTGAAAACCCCACACCACTCACTGTAACAGATATACCCCACACCCCTCACTGTAACACTCTGATATACCCCACACCCCTCACTGTAACACTCTGATATACCCCACACCCCTCACTGTAACACTCTGATATACCCAACACCCCTCACTGTAACACAGATATACCCCACACCCCTCACTGTAACACAGATATACCCCACACCCCTCACTGTAACACTCTGATATACGCCACACCCCTCACTGTAACACTCTGATATACCCACACCCCTCACTGTAACACAGATATACCCCACACCCCTCACTGTAACACTGTGATATACCCCACACCCCTCACTGTAACACTCTGATATACGCCACACCCCTCACTGTAACACTCTGATATACCCCACACCCCTCACTGTAACACTCTGATATACGCCACACTCCTCACTGTAACACTCTGATATACCCCACACCCCTCACTGTAACACTCTGATATACCCCACACCCCTCACTGTAACACTCTGATATACCCCACACCCCTCACTGTAACACTCTGATATACCCAACACCCCTCACTGTAACACTGATATACCCCACACCCCTCACTGTAACACTGTGATATACCCCACACCCCTCACTGTAACACTCTGATATACGCCACACCCCTCACTGTAACACTCTGATATACCCCACACCCCTCACTGTAACACTCTGAAAAACCCCACACCACTCACTGTAACAGATATACCCCACACCCCTCACTGTAACACTCTGATATACCCCACACCCCTCACTGTAACACTGATATACCCCACACCCCTCACTGTAACACTGTGATATACCCCACACCCCTCACTGTAATACTGTGATATACCCCACAACCATCACTGTAACAATCTGATATACCCCACATCCCTCACTGTAACACTCTGATATACCCCACACACCTCACTGTAACACTCTGATATACCCCACACCCCTCATTGTAACACTCTGATATACCTCACACCCCTCACTGTAACATTCTGATATACACCACACCCCTCACTGCAACACACTGATATACCCCACACCCCTCACTGTAACACTCTGATATACCCCACACCACTCACTGTAACACTCTGATATACCCCACACCCTTCACAGTAACACTCTGATATACCCCACACCACTCACTGTAACACTCTGATATACCCCACACCCCTCACTGTAACACTCTGATATACCCCACACCCCTCACTGTAACAGATATACCCCACACCCCTCACTGTAACACTCTGATATACCCCACACCCCTCACTGTAACACTCTGATATACCCAACACCCCTCACTGTAACACAGATATACCCCACACCCCTCACTGTAACACTGTGATATACCCCACACCCCGCACTGTAACACTCTGATATACCCCACTCCCCCAATGTAACACTCTGATATACCCCACACCCCTCACTGTAACACTGATATACCCTACACACCTCACTGTAACACTCTGATATACCCCACATCCCTTACTGTAACACTCTGATATACCCCACACCCCTCACTGTAACACTCTGATATGCCCCACACCCCTCCCTGTAACACTCTGATATACCCCACACTCCTCACTGGAGCACTCTGATATACTCCACACCCCTCACTGTAACACTCTGATATACCCCACACCCCTCACTGTAACACTCTGATATACCCCACACCCCTCACTGTAACACTGATATACCCCACACCTCTCACTGTAACACACTGATATACCCCACACCCCTCACTGTAATACTGTGATATACCCCACAACCATCACTGTAACAATCTGATATACCCCACATCCCTCACTGTAACACTCTGATATACCCCACACACCTCACTGTAACACTCTGATATACCCCACACCCCTCATTGTAACACTCTGATATACCTCACACCCCTCACTGTAACATTCTGATATACACCACACCCCTCACTGTAACACTGATATACCCCACACCCCTCACTGTAACACTCTGATATACCCCACACCCCTCAATGTAACACTCTGATATACCCCACACCCCTCACTGTAACACTCTGATATACCCCACACCCCTCACTGTAACACTCTGATATACCCCACACCCCTCACTGTAACACTGATATACCCCACACCCCTCACCATAACACTTTGATATACTCCACACCCCTCTCTGTAACACTTTGATATACCCCACACCCCTCACTGTAACACTGATATACCCCACACCCCTCACTGTAACACTCTGATATACCCCACACCCCTCACTGTATCACTGATATACCCCACACCCCTCACTGTAACACTGTGATATACCCCACACCCCTCACTATAACACTGATATAACCCACACCCCTCATTGTAACACTGATATACCCCACACCCCTCACTGTAACACTCTGATATACCCCACTCCCCCAATGTAACACTCTGATATACCCCACACCCCTCACTGTAACACTGATATACCCTACACCCCTCACTGTAACACTCTGATATACCCCACATCCCTTACTGTAACACTCTGATATACCCCACACCCCTCACTGTAACACTCTGATATGCCCCACACCCCTCCCTGTAACACTCTGATATACCCCACACTCCTCACTGTAACACTTTGATATACTCCACACCCCTCACTGTAACACTCTGATATACCCCACACCTCTCACTGTAACACACTGATATACCCCACACCCCTCACTGTAACACTCTGATATACCCCACACCCCTCACTGTAACAATCTGATATACCCCACACCCCTCACTGTAACACTCTGATATGCCCCACACCCCTCCGTGTAACACTGCTATACCCCACACCTCTCACTGTAACACACTGATATACCCCACACCCCTCACTGTAACACTCTGATATACCCCACACCCCTCACTGCAACACTCTGATATACCCCACACCCCTCACTGTAACACTGATATACCCCACACCCCTCACTGTAACACTGTGATATACCCCACACCCCTCACTGTAACACTGATATACCCTACACCCCTCACTGTAACACTCTGATATACTCCACATCCCTTACTGTAACACTCTGATATACCCCACACCCCTCACTGTAACACTCTGATATGCCCCACACCCCTCCCTGTAACACTCTGATATACCCCACACTCCTCACTGTAACACTTTGATATACTCCACACCCCTCACTGTAACACTCTGATATACCGCACACCGCTCACTGTAACACTGATATACCCCACACCTCTCACTGTAACACACTGATATACCCCACACCCCTCACTGTAACACTCTGATATACCCCACACCCCTCACTGTAACAATCTGATATACCCCACACCCCTCACTGTAACACTCTGATATGCCCCACACCCCTCCGTGTAACACTGCTCTACCCCACACCTCTCACTGTAACACACTGATATACCCCACACCCCTCACTGTAACACTGATATACCCCACACCCCTCACTGTACCACTGTGATATACCCCACACCCCTCACTGTAACACTCTGATATACCCCACACCCCTCACTGTAACACTCTGATATACCTCACACCCCTCACTGTAACACTGATATACCCTACACCCCTCACTGTAACACTGATATACCCCACACCCCTCACTGTAACACTGATATACCCCACACCCCTCACTATAACACTCTGATATACCCCACACCCCTCACTGTAACACTCTGATATACCCCACACCCCTCACTGTAACACTGATATACCCCACACCCCTCACTGTAACACTGATATACCCCACACCCCTCACTGTAACACTCTGATATACCCCACACTCCTCACTGTAACACTCTGATATACCCCACACCCCTCACTGTAACACTGATATACCCCACACCCCTCACTGTAACACTCTGATATACCCCACACCCCTCACTGTAACACTCTGATATACCGCACACCCCTCACTGTAACACTCTGATATACCCCACACCCCTCACTTTAACACTGATATACCCCACACCCCTCACTGTAACACTGATATACCCCACACCCCTCACTTTAACACTGATATACCCCACACCCCTCACTGTAACACTGATATACCCCACACCCCTCACTGTAACACTGATATACCCCACACCCCTCACTGTAACACTCTGATATACCCCACACCCCTCACTATAACACACTGATATACCCCACACCCCTCACTGCAACACTGATATACCCCACACCCCTCACTGTAACTCTCTGATATACCCCACACCCCTCACTGTAACACTCTGATATACCCCACACCCCTCACTGTAACACTCTGATATACCCCACACCCCTCACTGTAACACTCTGATATACCCCACACCCCTCACTGTAACACTCTGATATACCCCACACCCCTCACTGTAACACTCTGATATACCCCACACCCCTCACTGTAACACTCTGATATACCCCACACCCCTCACTGTAACACTGATATACCCCACACCCCTCACTGTACCACTGTGATATACCTCACACCCCTCACTGTAACACTCTGATATACCCCACACCCCTCACTGTACCACTGTGATATACCTCACACCCCTCACTGTAACACTCTGATATACCCCACACCCCTCACTGTAACACTCTGATATACCCCACACCCCTCACTGCAACACACTGATATACCCCACACCCCTCACTGTAACTCTCTGATATACCCCACACCCCTCACTGTAACACTCTGATATACCCCACACCCCTCACTGCAACACACTGATATACCCCACACCCCTCACTGTAACACTCTGATATACCCCACACCCCTCACTGTAACACTCTGATATACCCCACACCCCTCACTGTAACACTCTGATATACCCCACACCCCTCACTGTAGCACTCTGATATACCCCAAACCCCTCACTGTAACACTCTGATATACCCCACACCCCTCACTGTAACACTGATATACCCCACACCCCTCACTGCAACACACTGATATACCCCACACCCCTCACTGTAACTCTCTGATATACCCCACACCCCTCACTGTAACACTCTGATATACCCCACACCCCTCACTGTAACACTGATATACCCCACACCCGTCACTGTAACACTCTGATATACCCCACACCCCTCACTGTAACACTCTGATATACCCCACACCCCTCACTAACACTCTGATATACGCCACACCCCTCACTGTAACACTGATATACCCCACACTCCTCACTGTAACACTCTGATATACCCCACACCCCTCACTGTAACACTCTGATATACCCCACACCCCTCACTGCAACACACTGATATACCCCACACCCCTCACTGTAACACTCTGATATACCCCACACCCCTCACTGTAACACTCTGATATACCCCACACCCCTCACTGTAACACACTGATATACTCCACACCCCTCACTGTAACACTCTGATATACACCACACCACTCACTGTAACACTCTGATATACCCCACACACCTCACTGTAACATTCTGATATACACCACACCCCTCACTGTAACACTCTGATATACACCACACCCCTCACTGTAACACTGATATACCCCACACCCCAACACTCTGATATACCCCACACCCCTCACTGTAACACTGATATACCCCACACCCCTCACTGTAACACTCTGATATACCCCACACCCGTCATTGCAACACTCTGATATACTCCATACCCCTCACTGTAACACTCTGATATACCCCACACCCCTCACTGTAACACTGATATACCCCACACCCCTCACTGTAACACTGATATATCCCACACCCCTCACTGTAACACTGTGATATACCCCACACCCCTCACTATAACACTGATATAACCCACACCCCTCATTGTAACACTGATATACCCCACACCCCTCACTGTAACACTCTGATATACCCCACTCCCCCAATGTAACACTCTGATATACCCCACACCCCTCACTGTAACACTGATATACCCTACACCCCTTACTGTAACACTCTGATATACCCCACATCCCTTACTGTAACACTCTGATATACCCCACACCCCTCACTGTAACACTCTGATATGCCCCACACCCCTCCCTGTAACACTCTGATATACCCCACACTCCTCACTGTAACACTTTGATATACTCCACAACCCTCACTGTAACACTCTGATATACCCCACACCCCTCACTGTAACACTGATATACCCCACACCTCTCACTGTAACACACTGATATACCCCACACCCCTCACTGTAACACTCTGATATACCCCACACCCCTCACTGTAACAATCTGATATACCCCACACCCCTCACTGTAACACTCTGATATGCCCCACACCCCGCCCTGTAACACTGATATACCCCACATCCCTTACTGTAACACTCTGATATACCCCACACCCCTCACTGTAACACTCTGATATGCCCCACACTCCTCCCTGTAACACTCTGATATACTCCACACCCGTCAATGTAACACTCTGATAGACCCCACACCCCTCACTGTAACACTCTGATATACCCCACACCCCTCACTGTAACACTCTGATATACCCCACACCCCTCACTGTAACACTCTGATATACCCCACACCCCTCACTGTAACACTCTGATATACCCCACACCCCTCACTGTAACACCCTGATATACCCCACACCCCTCACTGTAACACTGATATACCCCACACCCCTCACTGTAACACTGATATACCCCACACCCCTCACTGTAACACTGATATACCCCACACCTCTCACAGTAACACACTGATATAACCCACACCCCTCACTGTAACACGCTGATATACCCCACACCCCTACTGTAACAATCTGATATACCCCACACCCCTCACTGTAACACTCTGATATACCCCACACCCCTCACTGTAACACTGATATACCCCACACCCCTCACTGTAACACTCTGATATATCCCACACCCCTCACTGTAACACTCTGATATACCCCACACCCCTCACTGTAACACTGATATACCCCACACCCCTCACTGTAACACTCTGATATACCCCACACCCCTCACTGTAACACTGATATACCCCACACACCTCACTGTAACAATCTGATATACCCCACACCCCTCACTGTAACACTCTGATATACCCCACACCCCTCACTGTAACACTGATATACCCCACACCCCTCACTGTACCACTCTGATATACCCCACACCCCTCACTGTAACACTGATATACCCCACACCCCTCACTGTAACACTCTGATATACCCCACACCCCTCACTGTAACACTGATATACCCCACACACCTCACTGTAACACTCTGATATACCCCACACCCCTCCCTGTAACACTGATATACCCCACACACCTCACTGTAACACTCTGATATACCCCACACACCTCACTGTAACAATCTGATATACCCCACACCCCTCACTGTAACACTCTGATATACCCCACACCCCTCACTGTAACACTGATACACCCCACACCCCTCACTGTAACACTCTGATATACCCCACACACCTCACTGTAACAATCTGATATACCCCACACCCCTCACTGTAACATTCTGATATACACCACACCCCTCACTGTAACACTCTGATATACCCGACACCCGTCATTGTAACACTCTGATATACCTCACACCCCTCACTGTAACATTCTGATATACCCCACACCCCTCACTGTAACACTGATATACCACACACCCCTCACTGTAACACTTAAATATAACCCACACCCCTCACTGTAACACTCTGATATACCCAACACCCCTCACTGTAACACTGATATACCCCACACCCCTCACTGTAACACTCTGATATACCCCACACCCCTCACTATAACACTGATATGACCCACACCCCTCACTGTAACACTCTGATATACCCCACATCCCTTACTGTAACACTCTGATATACCCCACACCCCTCACTGTAACACTCTGATATACTCCACACCCCTCACTGTAACACTCTGATATACCCCACACCCCTCACTGTAACACTGATATACCCCACACCTCTCATTGTAACACACTGATATACCCCACACACCTCACTGTAACAATGTGATATACCCCACACCCCTCACTGTAACATTCTGATATACCCCACACCCCTCACTGTAACACTCTGATGTACCCCACACCCCTCATTGTAACACTCTGATATACCTCACACCCCTCACTGAAACATTCTGATATACACCACACCCCTCACTGTAACACACTGATATAGCCCACACCCCTCACCGTAACACTGATATACCCCACACCCCTCACTGTAACACACTGATATACCCCACACCCTCACTGTAACACACTGATATACCCCACACCCCTCACTGTAGCACTGATATACCCCACACCCCTCACTGTAACACACTAACATAACCCACAACCATCACTGTAACACTCTGATATACCCCACAGCCCTCACGGTAATCCTCTGATATACCCCACACCCCTCACAGTAACACTCTGATATACCCCACACCCCGCACTGTAACACTCTGATATACCCCACACCCCTCACTGTAACACTGATATACCCCACACCCCTCACTGTAACACTCTGATATACCCCACACCCCTCACTGTAACACTCTGATATACCCCACACCCCTCACTGTAACACTCTGATATACCCCACACTCCTCGCTGTAACACTCTGATATACCCCACACCCCTCATTGTAACACTCTGATATACCCCACACCCCTCACTGTAACACTCTGATATACCCAACACCCCTCACTGTAACACTGATATACCCCACACCCCTCACTGTAACACTGTGATATACCCAACACCCCTCACTGTAACGCTGATATACCCCACACCCCTCACTGTAACACTCTGACCTACCCCACACCCCTCCCTGTAACACTCTGATATACCCCACACTCCTCACTGTAACACTCTGATATACTCCACACCGCACACTGTATCACTGATATACCCCACACCCCTCACTGTAACACTCTCTATATAACCAGCACTCTCTCACGGTAAAACTCTCATATACCCCACACCCCTCACTGTAACACTCTGATATACCCCACACCCCTCAATGTAAAACACTGATATACCCCACACCCCTGACTGTAACACTCTGATATACCCCACACCCCTCACTGTAACACTGATATACCCCACACCCCTCACTGTAACACTGATATACCCCACACCCCTCACTGTAATACTCTGATATACCCCACACCCCTCACTGTAACACTCTGATATACCCCACACCCCGCACTGTCACACTCATATACTCCACACTCCTCACTGTAACACTCTGATATACCCCACACCCCTCACTGTAACACTGATATACACCACACCCCTCACTGTAACACACTGATATACCCCACACCCCTCACTGTAACACTCTGATATACCCCACACCCCTCACTGTAACACTGATATACCCCACACCCCTCACTGTAACACTCTCATATACCCCACACCCCTCACTGCAACACTCTGATATACCCCACACCCCACACTGTAACACTCTGATATACCCCACACACCTCACTGTAACACTCTGATATATCCCACACCCCTCATTGTAACACTCTGATATACCTCACACCCCTCACTGTAACATTCTGATATACACCACACCCCTCACTGCAACACACTGATATACCCCACTCCCCTCACTGTAACACTCTGATATATCCCACACCCCTCACTGTAACACTCTGATATACCCCACACACCTCACTGTAACACTCTGATATACCCCACACACCTCACTGTAACATTCTGATATACACCACACCCCTCACTGTAACACTGATATACCCCACACCACTCACTAACACTCTGATATACCCCACACCCGTCATTGTAACACTCTGATATACCCCACACCCCTCACTGCAACACTGATATACCCTACACCCCTCACTGTAACACTCTGATATACCCCACATCCCTTACTGTAACACTCTGATATACCCCACACCCCTCACTGTAACACTCTGATATGCCCCACACCCCTCCCTGTAACACTCTGATATACCCCACACTCCTCACTGTAACACTTTGATATACTCCACACCCCTCACTGTAACACTCTGATATACGCCACACCCCTCACTGTAACACTGATATACCCCACACCTCTCACTGTAACACACTGATAAACCCCACACCCCTCACTGTAACACTCTGATATACCCCACACCCCTCACTGCAACACTCTGATATACCCCACACCCCTCACTGTAACACTGATATACCCCACACCCCTCACTGTAACACTGTGATATACCCCACACCCCTCACTGTAACACTCTGATATACCTCACACCCCTCACTGTAACACTCTGATAGACCCCACACCCCTCACTGTAACACTGATATACCCCACACCCCTCACTGTAACACTGATATACCCCACACCCCTCACTATAACACTTTGATATACTCCACACCCCTCTCTGTAACACTTTGATATACCCCACACCCCTCACTGTAACACTGATATGCCCCACACCACTCACTGTAACACTGATATGCCCCACACCCCTCACTGTCACACTGATATACTCCACACCACTCACTGTAACACTCTGATATCCCCCACACCCCTCACCGTAACACTGATATACCCCACACCCCTCACTGTAACACTGAAATACCCCACACCCCTCACTGTAACACTGAAATACCCCACACCTCTCACCGTAACATTCTGATATACCCCACACCCCTCACTGTAACACTGAAATACCCCACACCCCTCACTGTAACACTGTGATATACCCCACACCCCTTACTGTAACACTCTGATATACGCCACACCCCTCACTGTAACACTCTGATATACCCCACACCCCTCACTGTAACACTGATATACCCCACACCCCTCACTATAACACTTTGGTATACTCCACACCCCTCTCTGTAACACTCTGATATACCCCACACCCCTCACTGTATCACTGATATACCCCACACCCCTCACTGTAACGCTCTGATATACCCCACACCCCTCACTGTAACACTCTGATATACCCCACACCCCTCACTGTAACACTCTGATATACTCCACACCCCTCTCTGTAACACTCTGATATACCCCACACCCCTCACTGTATCACTGATATACCCCACACCCCTCACTGTAACGCTCTGATATACCCCACACCCCTCACTGTAACACTCTGATATACCCCACACCCCTCACTGTAACACTCTGATATACCCCACACCCCTCACTGTAACACTCTGATATACTCCATACCCCTCACTGTAACACTCTGATATACCCCACACCCCTCACTATAACACTTTGATATACTCCACACCCCTCTCTGTAACACTCTGATATACCCCACACCCCTCACTGTAACACTCAGATATACCCCACACCCCTCACTGTAACACTCTGATATACCCCACACCCCTCACTGTAACACTGATATACCCCACACCCCTCACTATCATACTTTGATATACTCCACACCCCTCTCTGTGACACTCTGATATACCCCACACCCCTCACTGTAACGCTCTGATATACCCCACACCCCTCACTGTAACACTCTGATATACCCCACACCCCTCACTGTAACACTCTGATATACTCCATACCCCTCACTGTCACACTGATATACCCCACACCCCTCACTATAACACTTTGATATACTCCACACCCCTCTCTGTAACACTCTGATATACCCCACACCCCTCACTGTAACACTCTGATATACCCCACACCCCTCACTGTAACACTCTGATATACCCCACACCCCTCACTGTAACACTGATATACCCCACACCCCTCACTATCATACTTTGATATACCCCCCACCCCTCACTGTAACACTCTGATATACCCCACACCCCTCACTGTAACACTCTGATATACTCCATACCCCTCACTGTCACACTGATATACCCCACACCCCTCACTATAACACTCTGATATACCCCACACCCCTCACTGTAACACTGATATACCCCACACCCCTCACTATAACACTTTGGTATACTCCACACCCCTCTCTGTAACACTCTGATATACCCCACACCCCTCACTGTATCACTGATATACCCCACACCCCTCACTGTAACGCTCTGATATACCCCACACCCCTCACTGTAACACTCTGATATACCCCACACCCCTCACTGTAACACTCTGATATACTCCATACCCCTCAC
>NW_028225185.1:41042815-41115549 GCF_052327205.1 Somniosus microcephalus
CGACGTGTCCCAGATGCTCGGTCACTCTGTCATCACCACCGTCACCAAGACCAACAACACCTTCGGCTTCACCATCGCCGGCGGCAACCGGCCCACTGAGCTGCTGCAGGTGGTGAGCGTGGCGACGGGAGGGCCGGCCGATCGCAGCGGTGACATGGAGATCCGTGAGTGAACCCGCGGGACACCGAGTCTGTACGAATGGCCAGTGAACTTCAATATAGATCAGTGTAAGGTGGTACGGTTTGGTAGGAGGAATAAGGAGGCCACCCACTCCTTGGAAAGTAAGGGGGAGAAATTCGGCATCGCCCTGTTTGGGGCGCAATTATCGTCCGGGCGCCAAGTTTAGCGCCTGGCGCTAATTACCGCCTCTGACTGCAGACTTGGCTTTTATCACCCCTGGAGGTGATTGGAGCGCTAAATCAGGCGTTACACACCTGTCTTAAGGCGCTAACGCCGAGGAGCGAGGCGCTACCTCAGAGCGCGGGCGAAGCTTGATGTAATAAAACTTGGTGCGAGCATAAAGCAAGGCTTTAGAACATGGCGGTCTAGTTGTACTTCACTAGTACCTTGTCTTACAAAATGTCCCTGGCAAGCTGGGCCCACGCCCGAGTATTTATACTCCTTGGACAGCGCCACCAGCTGGCCGTCCAGCGTTATTTCACGAGTAGTTTCTTGATGAATGATGAGATTTATAACAAAGCTCATGTGATGTCAGTCAGCAATGGAACACAGACACACTGGCGCCGGACAGTTCTTAAAGGGGAGGGTCGATCTTGGTCTCCATCCACACCCTGCTCATTGCAGCCTTGAATCTCGGCCTGGAGAGACCTGTACATCCAATCTGCTGGAAAGAACAATGGAGAGGCCCAGGGAAAGAGCTCAGAGTGCAGCCCCCATAGTCTTCTAAATCGATGCCAGGAAGGTCAAATCAAAATGAACCAGCAAAGTGTTGCTCAGTACCCAAAACCCTTTCACACAGCGTTGACTCTCTGCAGAAGTCTCTCTCCCTCTCAGAATGCGTGGTGCAAAAATGTCGCCAACAAAAAAAGACAGGACGCGGTCGCCTTTAAATAGCGCTCCCCCAGTCCCTTCCCGACTGCAAAACGCTCCCCTCAACCTGTCGTTGCTAGCGGCAGGCGGTAAGGCAGGGGGCGCCACTCAATATCCGGTCCGGGGCGTTGCGCGCTCGACTGACGTCATGATCTGCCGGCGCAGGAGATCGTGGCGGTAGTGTTTAGCGCGGCCACAAAATGTCTGGTCAATTTCGCAAGCGGCGCAAACATCGCCGCGCCCGGGCGCTAGTTGCTTTGTGCCCCATTAGCGCGCGTTAACGGGAGGCGCAAAGCAACCGAATTTTTCCCCCCTAAGAGTCTAAATGGGGTAGAGGAGCAGAGGGATCTGGGCATACAGGTACACAATTCACTAAAAGTAGCAACACAGGTTAACAAGTCAATTAAATATGCAAACCAAGCACTGGGGTTTATTTCTAGAGGGATAGCATTGAAAAGTGGAGAAATTATGCTCAACTTGTACAGAACCTTGGTTAGACCACACTTGGAGCACTGTGCACAGTTCTGGTCTCCATATCACTCTTGGAGCACTGTGCACAGTTCTGGTCTCCATATCACACTTGGAGCACTGTGCACAGTTTTGGTCTCCATATCACACTTGGAGCACTGTGCACAGTTCTGCTCTCCATATCACACTTGGAACACTGTGCACAGTTCTGGTCTCCATATCACACTTGGAGCACTGTGCACAGTTCTGGTCTCCATATCACACTTGGAACACTGCGCACAGTTCTGGTCTCCATATCACACTTGGAGCACTGTGAGCAGTTCTGGTCTCCATATCACACTTGGAGCACTGTGCACAGTTCTGGTCTCCATATCACTCTTGGAGCACTGTGCACAGTTTTGGTCTCCATATCACACTTGGAGCACTGTGCACAGTTCTGGTCTCCATATCACACTTGGAACACTGTGCACAGTTCTGGTCTCCATATCACACTTGGAGCACTGTGCACAGGTCTGGTCTCCATATCACACTAGGAGCACTGCGCACAGTTCTGGTCTCCATATCACACTTGGAGCACTGTGCACAGTTCTGGTCTCCATATCACACTTGGAGCACTGTGCACAGTTCTGGTCTCCATATCACACTTGGAGCACTGTGCACAGTTCTGGTCTCCATATCACATGGAGCACTGTGCACAGTTCTGGTCTCCATATCACACTTGGAGCACTGTGCACAGTTCTGGTCTCCATATCACACTTGGAGCACTGTGCACAGTTCTGGTCTCCATATTATAAAAAGGATATAGAGGCACAGGAGCAGGTGCAATAATGATTTACAAGGGTGATACCAGAACTGAGAGGTTATAAGTATCAGGAAAGATTGAACAATAAAAATAAGGGGGAGAAGACTGAGGGGTGACCTGATAGAGGTCTTTAAGATTATGAAGGGGTTTCGATAGGGTAGACGTAGAGAAGATGTCTCCACTTGTGGGGGAGACCAGAACTAGGGGCCATCAATATAAGAGAGTCACTAATGAATCCAATCGGGAATTAAGGAGAAACTTCTTTACCTCAGAGAGTGGTGAGAATGTGGAACTCGCTACCACAGGGAGTGGTCACAGATGCATTTAAGGAGAAAGCTGGATAAACACATGAGGGAGAAAGGAATAGAAGGATATGGTGATGGGGTGAGATGAAGAGGGGCGGGAGGAGGCTCGTGTGGAGCAGGAACACCGGCATAGAGCAGAGTGGCCGAATGGCCTGTTTCCGTGCTGTAGCCATGATGTAATTGGATGTTGTAAATTCAGGGCGCGGGGCATAGTGGTTAGCACTGTTGCCTCACAGCGCCAGGGACCCGGGTTCGAATCCAGCCTCGGGCGACTGTCTGTGTGGAGTTTGCACATTCTCCCCGTGTTTGCGTGGGTTTCCTCCGGGTGCTCCGGTTTCCTCCCACAGTCCAAAGATGTGCGGGTTAGGTTGATTGGCCATGATAAAAAAAAATTGGCCCTTAGTGTTAGGGGGGATTAAATATGTGGGGTTATGGGGTTACGGGGATAGGGCTTGGGTGGGATGGCTGTCGGTGTAGGGACCGGGTGCTAGGGTTTGGATGATCAGCCATGATCTCGTTGAATGGTGGAGCAGGCTCGAAGGGCCGAATGGCCTACTCCTGCTCCTAGTTTCTATGTTTCTATGTTTCTATGACCAGCTGACTCTCTTTCTCTATTGGCCGCAGATGACATCATCGTGGCGATCGACACGGCCTCGGTGCTGGGATCCACGCACAACCAGGTGGTGCGCCTCTTCCAGGCCGTGCCCAACGGCGCCAGCGTCGAGCTGCGCCTGCGGCGCGGCTACCCGCCCCTCTACAACGTGGAGCCCCGCCTGCTGTCGGAGGTGAACGCCCGGGCGGCGAGCAGCCTCCCCGCCCCCGCCCTGGTGCTGCTCCCGGTGCCCATCATGCAGAGCCCCGCTGGCCCGGGCTTCGCGGTGGCCAGGGACGCCGGCGGCCTCGCCAGGGTGACGCGGGTCAGCGACCGGCGCTGCTGCCCCAGCCTGGCCGAGGGCGACCTCATCGTCAAGGTCAACGGGCAGCGGGTGCGGGCGCTGAGCGACTGGCAGCTGGAGGAGGTCCTCAGGACGCACACCCGGGCAGGGGACGTGGTGCTCCTGGTCCAGAGGGCAGGTGAGTTGAACTTGGATCGTTCCCTCGGGAGGGGAGTGGGGTACGGGTGAGGAGGCGGCGCTCCCTGCCATCCCAGACAGACCCTCACCATCACGCGCACTGCTTCCTGTAATCCCCCTCGTGCTTTGCAAGATGGAAGATCTCAGCTTCGGAGTTTGGAGCCTTTCCCAGATGGTACACCGTCACGCTGAGGGCACAGTGGCCACAGGTCAGTGCCCCCGCGCCCCCATTCCCAGGTGTGTCACCCTCCCATATCCAGGTGTGTCTCCCTCCCATTCCCAGGTGTGTCTCTCTCCCATTCCCAGCTGTGTCTCCCACCCATTCCCAGGTGTGCCTCTCTCCCATTCCCAGCTGTGTCTCCCACCCATTCCCAGGTGTGTCTCTCTCACATTCCCAACTGTGTCTCCCATCCCAGGTGTGTCTCCCACCCATTCCCAGGTGTGTCTCTCTCCCATTCCCAGGTGTGTCACCCTCCCATATCCAGGTGTGTCTCCCTCCCATTCCCAGGTGTGTCTCCCTCCCATTCCCAGGTGTGTCCCCACCCATTCCCAGGTATGTCTCTCTCCCATTCCCAGGTGTGTCTCTCTCTCATTCCCAGGTGTGTCGCCCACCCATTCCCAGGTGTGTCTCTCTCCCATTCCCAGGTGTGTCTCCCTCCCAATCCCAGGTGTCTCCCTCCCAGTCCCAGGTGTGTCCCCACCCATTCCCAGGTGTCTCCCTCCCATTCCCAGGTGTGTGTCCCCACCCATTCCCTGGTGTGTCTCTCTCCCATTCCCAGGTGTGTCTCCCTTCCATTCCCAGGTGTGTGTCTCTCCCATTCCCAGGTGTATCTCCCATTCCCAGGTGTGTCTCCCTCCCATTCCCAGGTGTGTCTTGCTCCCACTCCCAGGTGTGTCTCCCTCCCATTCCCAGGTGTGTCTCTCCCATTCTCAGGTGTGTCTCCCTCTCATTCCCAGGCGTGTCTCCCTCCCATTCCCAGGTGTGTCCCTCCCATTCCCAGGTGTGTCTCCCTCCCATTCCCAGGTGTGTCTCTCTCCCATTCCCAGTTGTGACTCCCTCCCATTCCCAGGTGTGTCTCCCTCCCATTCCCAGGTGTGTCCCTCCCACTCCCAGGTGTGTCTCCCTCCCATTCCCAGGTGTGTCTCTCCCATTCTCAGGTGTGTCTCCCTCCCATTCCCAGGTGTGTCCCTCCCATTCCCAGGTGTGTCTCTCCCATTCTCAGGTGTGTCTCCCTCTCATTCCCAGGCGTGTCTCCCTCCCATTCCCAGGTGTGTCCCTCCCATTCCCAGGTGTGTCTCCCTCCCATTCCCAGGTGTGTCTCTCTCCCATTCCCAGTTGTGACTCCCTCCCATTCCCAGGTGTGTCCCTCCCACTCCCAGGTGTGTCTCCCTCCCATTCCCAGGTGTGTCTCTCCCATTCTCAGGTGTGTCTCTCTCCCATTCTCAGGTGTTTCTCCCTCCCATTCCCAGGTGTGTCCCTCCCATTCCCAGGTGTGTCTCCCTCCCATTCCCAGGTGTGTCACCCACCCATTCCCAGTTGTGTCTCCCTCCCATTCCCAGGTGTGTCTCTGCCCCATTCCCAGGTGTGTCTCCCTCCCATTCCCAGGTGTGTCTCCCTCCCATTCCCAGGTGTGTCACCCACCCATTCCCAGTTGTGTCTCCCTCCCATTCCCAGCTGTGTCTCTCTCCAATTCCCAGGTGTGTCTCCCTCCCATTCCCAGGTGTGTCTCTCTCCCATTCTGAAGTGTGTCCCTCCCATTCCCAGGTTTGTCTCCTCCCATTCTCAGGTGTGTCTCCCTCTCATTCCCAGGTGTGTCTCCCTCCCATTCCCAGGTGTGTCCCTCCCATTCCCAGGTGTGTCTCCCTCCCATTCCCAGGTGTGTCTCTCTCCCATTCCCAGGTGTATCTCCCATTCCCAGGTGTGTCTCTCTCCCATTCCCAGCTGTGTCTCTGCCCCATTCCCAGGTGTGTCACCCACTCATTCCCAGTTGTGTCTCCCTCCCATTCCCAGCTGTGTCTCTGTCCCATTCCCAGGTGTGTCACCCACCCATTCCCAGTTGTGTCTCCCTCCCATTCCCAGGTGTGTCTCTGTCCCATTCCCAGGTGTGTCAGCCACCCATTCCCAGTTGTGCCTCCCTCCCATTCCCAGCTGTGTCTCCCTCCCATTCCCAGGTGTGTCTCTCTCCCATTCTGAAGTGTGTCCCTCCCATTCCCAGGTTTGTCTCCTCCCATTCCCAGGCGTGTCCCTCCCATTCCCAGGCGTGTCTCCCTCCCATTCCCAGCTGTATCCCTCCCATTCCCGGGTGGGTATCCCTCCCATTACCGGGTGTGTGTCCATCCCATTTCCAGGTGTGTCCCTCCAATTCCCAGGTGCCTCTCTCCCATTGCCAGGTGTCTCCCTCCCATTCCCAGGTGTCTCGCTCCCATTCCCAGCTGTGTCTCTCTCCAATTCCCAGGTTTGCCTATTCCCATTCCCAGGTCTGTCTCCCTCCCATTTCCTGGTGTGTCTCCCTCCCATTCCCAGGTGTCTCCCTCCCAATTCCCAGGTGTGTCTCTCTCCCATTCCCAGGTGTGTGTGTCTCCCCCATTCCCATGTGTCTCCATCCCATTCCCAGGTGTGTCTCTCTCCCATTCCCAGGTGTGTCCCCCTTCCATTCCTAGGTGTGTGTCTCCATCCCATTCCCAGGTGTGTCTGTCCCATTCCCAGGTGCCTCTCTCCCATTGCCAGGTGTCTCCCTCCCATTCCCAGGTGTCTCCCTCCCATTCCCAGGTGTCTCTCTCCCATTCCCAGCTGTGTCTCTCTCCAATTCCCAGGTTTGCCTATTCCCATTCCCAGGTCTGTCTCCCTCCCATTTCCTGGTGTGTCTCCCTCCCATTCCCAGGTGTCTCCCTCCCAATTCCCAGGTGTGTCTCTCTCCCATTCCCAGGTGTGTGTCCCTCCCATTCCCAGGTGTGTGTGTCTCCCCCATTCCCATGTGTCTCCATCCCATTCCCAGGTGTGTCTCTCTCCCATTCCCAGGTGTGTCCCCCTTCCATTCCCAGGTGTGTGTCTCCATCCCATTCCCAGGTGTGTCTGTCCCATTCCCAGGTGTGTCTCTCCCATTCCCTGGTGTCTCCCTCCCATTCCCTAGTGTGTCTCTCTCATTCCCAGGTGTGTCTCTCTCCCATTCCCAGGTGTCTGTCCCTCCCATTCCCAAGTGTTTGTCTCTCCCATTCCCTGGTGTGTGTCTCCCACTCCCAGGTGTCTCCCTCCCATTCCCAGGTGTGTCTCTCTCCCATTCCCATGTGTCTCCATCCCATTCCCAGGTGTGTCTCTCTCCCATTCCCAGGTGTGTCTCCATCCCATCCCCAGGTGTGTCTCTCCCATTCCCAGATGTGTCTCCATCCCATTCCCAGGTGTGTCTCTCTCCCATTCCCAGGTGTGTGTCCCTCCCATTCCCAAGTGTTTGTCTCTCCCATTCCCAGATGTGTCTCCATCCCATTCCCAGGTGTGTCTCTCTCCCATTCCCAGGTGTGTGTCCCTCCCATTCCCAAGTGTGTGTCTCTCCCATTCTCAGGTGTGTCTCTCTCCCATTCCCAGATGTCTCTCTCCCATTCCCAGGTGTCTCCCTCCCATTCCCAAGCGTGTCTCCCTCCCATTCCCAGGTGAGTCTCTCTCCCATTCCCAGATGTCTCCCTCCCATTCTCAGGTGTTTCTCCCTCCCATTCCCAGGAATGTCTCCCTCCCATTCCCAGGAATGTCTCCCTCCCATTCCCAGGTGTGTCCCTCCCATTCCCAGGTGTGTCTCTCTCCCATTCCCAGGCGTGTCTCTCTCCCATTCCCAGGCGTGTCTCTCTCCCATTCCCAGGTGTGTCTCTCTCCCATTCCCAGGTGTGTCTCTCTCCCATTCCCAGGTGTGTCTCTCTCCCATTCCCAGGTGTGTCTCTCTCCCATTCCCAGGTGTGTCTCTCTCCCATTCCCAGGTGTGTCTCTCTCCCATTCCCAGGTGTGTCTCTCTCCCATTCCCAGGTGTGTCTCTCTCCCATTCCCAGGTGAGTCTCTCTCCCATTCCCAGATGTCTCCCTCCCATTCTCAGGTGTTTCTCCCTCCCATTCCCAGGAATGTCTCCCTCCCATTCCCAGGAATGTCTCCCTCCCATTCCCAGGTGTGTCTCTCTCCCATTCCAAGGCGTGTCTCTCTCCCATTCCCAGGTGTGTCTCTCTCCCATTCCCAGGTGTGTCTCTCTCCCATTCCCAGGTGTGTCTCTCTCCCATTCCCAGGTGTGTGCCTCTCCCATTCCCAGGTGTGTGCCTCTCCCATTCCCAGGTGTGTCTCTCTCCCATTCCCAGGTGTGTCTCTCTCCCGTTCCCAGGTGTGTCTCTCTCCCATTCCCAGGTGTGTCTCTCTCCCATTCCCAGGTGTGTCTCTCTCCCATTCCCAGGTGTGTCTCTCTCCCATTCCCTGGTGTGTCCCTCCCATTCCCTGGTGTCTCTCTCCCATTCCCAGGTGTGTCTCTCTCCCATTCCCAGGTGTGTCTCCCTCCCATTCCCAGGTGTGTCTCCCTCCCTTTCCCAGGTGTGTCTCTCTCCCATTCCCAGGTGTGTCTCCCTCCCATTCCCAGGTGTGTCTCCCATTCCCAGGTGTGTCTCCCATTCCCAGGTGTGTCTCCCATTCCCAGGTGTGTCTCCCATTCCCAGGTGTGTCTCCCTCCCATTCCCAGGTGTGTCTCTCTCCCATTCCCAGGTGTGTCTCTCTCCCATTCCCAGGTGTGTCTCTCTCCCATTCCCAGGTGTGTCTCTCTCCCATTCCCTGGTGTGTCCCTCCCATTCCCTGGTGTCTCTCTCCCATTCCCAGGTGTGTCTCTCTCCCATTCCCAGGTGTGTCTCCCTCCCATTCCCAGGTGTGTCTCCCTCCCTTTCCCAGGTGTGTCTCTCTCCCATTCCCAGGTGTGTCTCCCTCCCATTCCCAGGTGTGTCTCCCATTCCCAGGTGTGTCTCCCATTCCCAGGTGTGTCTCCCATTCCCAGGTGTGTCTCCCATTCCCAGGTGTGTCTCCCTCCCATTCCCAGACGTCTTCCTCCCACTCCCAGGTGTCATCCAACTCTGTCACGCGGACTGAAAGCGCCTCCTGATGGCGGATTGTGGGCGGTGCATGTCGCCGAGGCCAGAAGCTGAATGAATAGCAGCCCCGCTAATAGACTCCCCAATAATCTGAGCTCAGCGTCAAGAATCCACCCACAGGGCCCCAGCCAGACCCCCAGACATTTGCCCAAACATTCCCAGGGTTCCTGATGAGACTCCCTCGAAAAAAGGGGTCCCTGATGGGGAGACTCCCTCTATAAAAGGGGTCCCTGATGGGGAGACTCCCTCTATAAAAGGGGTCTGATGGGGAGACTCCCTCTATAAAAGGGGTCCCTGATGGGGAGACTCCCTCTATAAAAGGGGTCCCTGATGGGGAGACTCCCTCTATAAAAGGGGTCCCTGATGGGGAGACTCCCTCTATAAAAGGGGTCCCTGATGGGGAGACTCCCTCTATAAAAGGGGTCCCTGATGGGGAGACTCCCTCTATAAAAGGGGTCCCTGATGGGGAGACTCCCTCTATAAAAGGGGTCCCTGATGGGGAGACTCTCTCTATAAAAGGGGTCCCCGATGGTGAGACTCCCTCTATAAAAGGGGTCCCTGATGGGGAGACTCCCTCTATAAAAGGGGTCTCTGATGGGGAGACTCCCTCTATAAAAGTGGTCCCTGATGGGGAGACTCCCTCTATAAAAGGGGGTCCCTGATGGGGAGACTCCCTCTATAAAAGGGGTCCCTGATGGGGAGACTCCCTCTATAAAAGGGGTCCCTGATGGGGAGACTCCCTCTATAAAAGGGGTCCCTGATGGGGAGACTCCCTCTATAAAAGGGGTCCCTGATGGGGAGACTCCCTCTATAAAAGGGGTCCCTGATGGGGAGACTCCCTCTATAAAAGGGGTCCCTGATGGGGAGACTCCCTCTATAAAAGGGGTCCCTGATGGGGAGACTCTCTCTATAAAAGGGGTCCCTGATGGTGAGACTCCCTCTATAAAAGGGGTATCTGATGGGGAGACTCCCTCTATAAAAGGGGTCCCTGATGGGGAGACTCCCTCTATAAAAGGGGTCCCTGATGGGGAGACTCCCTCTATAAAAGGGGTCCCTGATGGGGAGACTCCCTCTATAAAAGGGGTCCCTGATGGGGAGACTCCCTGTATAAAAGGGGTCCCTGATGGGGAGACTCCCTCTATAAAAGGGGTCCCTGATGGGGAGACTCCCTCTATAAAAGGGGTCCCTGATGGGGAGACTCCCTCTATAAAAGGGGTCCCTGATGGGGAGACTCTCTCTATAAAAGGGGTCCCTGATGGTGAGACTCCCTCTATAAAAGGGATCCCTGATGGGGAGACTCTACAAAAGGGGTCCCTGATGGGGAGACTCCCTCTATAAAAGGGATCCCTGATGGGGAGACTCTACAAAAGGGGTTCTTGATGGGGAGACTCCATCTATAAAGGGTGTGGTGATGGGGGTAATGGGGGGCGATGGAAGTGAGGAAGGGGTAATTGGGAGTTAATTGGTGACGGATTGCCTCTTTATTTGCCACAGTGGAGGGCCCTGTGATTGGCGCACAGCTCTCGCCCGATTCCGTGAGGTGTTCGGCCGACGGTTCAGCTCAACCCCAGGCCGTGTACACGGAGCGCGGCGGCGGAGATGGAGACGGGGCGCTGCGAGTTGGTGCCGGCAGTGGGCAGCTGGACCTAGCTTCCCCCAGCAGTGACAGACTGGAGAAGGCCGAGAGCGGACAGCCTCCCGAGGAAATCAGCCCTTGGCGGGAGGAGGAGGAATTCGGGGTCCTCGCTGTTTCCTTCGAAACGGGATCAATGGACGAGGTGTCGCTGGGTAAGATGGCAAACACTGGGGCAGTGGTCATTAGTCAGTGGGATCAGTTTGGTATTGATACAGGGCTATGGGGAGAGCGGGGCAGTGGGATTAGTTTGGGATTGATACAGGGCTATGGGGAGAGAGCGGGGCAGTGGGATTAGTTTTGGATTGATACAGGGCTATGGAGGGAGAGCGGGGCAGTGGGATTAGTTTGGGATTGATACAGGGCTATGGGGAGAGAGTGGGGCAGTGGGATTAGTTTGGGGATTGATACAGGGCTATGGAGGGAGAGCGGGGCAGTGGGATTAGTTTGGGATTGATACAGGGCTATGGGGAGAGAGCGGGGCAGTGGGATTAGTTTGGGGATTGATACAGGGCTATGGGGGGAGAGCGGGGCAGTGGGATTAGTTTGGGGTTGATACAGGGCTATGGGGAGAGAGCGGGGCAGTGGGATTAGTTTGGGATTGATACAGGGCTATGGGGAGGGAGCAGGGCAGTGGGATTAGTTTGGGAATGATACAGGGCTATGGGGAGAGAGCGGGGCATTGGGATTAGTTTGGGATTGATACAGGGCTATGGGGAGGGAGCAGGGCATTGGGATTAGTTTGGGAATGATACAGGGCTATGGGGAGAGAGCGGGGCAGTGGGATTAGTTTTGGGATTGATACAGGGCTGTGCGGAGAGAGCCGGGCAGTGGGATTAGTTTGGGATTGATACAGGGCTATGGGGAGAGAGCGGGGCAGTGGGATTAGTTTGGGATTGATACAGGGCTATGGGGAGAGAGCGGGGCAGTGGGATTAGTTTGGGATTGATACAGGGCTATGGGGAGAGAGCGGAGCAGTGGGATTAGTTTGGGATTGATACAGGGCTATGGGGAGAGAGCGGGGCAGTGGGATTAGTTTGGGGATTGATACAGGGCTGTGGGGAGAGCGCGGGGCAGTGGGATTAGTTTGGGGATTGATACAGGGCTATGGGGAGAGAGCGGAGCAGTGGGATTAGTTTGGGGATTGATACAGGGCTGTGGGGAGAGCGCGGGGCAGTGGGATTAGTTTTGGGATTGATACAGGGCTATGGGGAGAGAGTGGGGCAGTGGGATTAGTTTGGGATTGATACAGGGCTATGGGGAGAGAGCGGGGCAGAGGGATTAGTTTGTGATTGATACAGGGCTAGGGGGAGAGAGCGGGGCAGAGGGATTAGTTTGGGATTGATACAGGGCTAGGGGGAGAGAGCGGGGCAGTGGGGTTAGTTTTGGGCTTGATACAGGGCTAGGGGGAGAGAGCGGGGCAGTGCGATTAGTTTTATGATTGATACAGGGCTATGGGGAGAGAGCGGGGCAGTGGGATTAGTTTGGGGATTGATACAGGGCTATGGGGAGAGAGTGGGGCAGTGGGATTAGTTTGGGATTGATACAGGGCTATGGGGAGAGAGTGGGGCAGTGGGATTAGTTTGTGATTGATACAGGGCTAGGGGGAGAGAGCGGGGCAGAGGGATTAGTTTGGGATTGATACAGGGCTAGGGGGAGAGCGGGGCAGTGCGATTAGTTTTATGATTGATACAGGGCTATGGGGAGAGAGCGGGGCAGAGGGATTAGTTTGTGATTGATACAGGGCTAGGGGGAGAGAGTGGGGCAGAGGGATTAGTTTGGGATTGATACAGGGCTAGGGGGAGAGCGGGGCAGTGCGATTAGTTTTATGATTGATACAGGGCTAGGGGGAGAGAGCGGGGCAGTGGGATTAGTTTGGGGATTGATACAGGGCTATGGGGAGAGAGCGGGGCAGTGGGATTAGTTTGGGGATTGATACAGAGCTATGGGGAGAGAGCGGGGCAGTGGGATTAGTTTGGGGATTGATACAGGGCTATGGGGAGAGAGCGGGGCAGTGGGATTAGTTTGGGGATTGATACAGGGCTATGTGGAGAGAGCGGGGCAGAGGGATTAGTTTGGGATTGATACAGGGCTAGGGGGAGAGAGCGGGGCAGAGGGATTAGTTTGGGATTGATACAGGGCTATGGGGAGAGCGCGGGGCAGTGGGATTAGTTTGGGATTGATACAGTGCTATGGGGAGGGTTGTGCTGGAGAGTGTCTGAGGAAGTGTGCTGGTTGCTATCAGATCTAAAATGCTGGAGTTCATTATAAAAGATGTAATAGCAGAGCACTTGGAAAACAGTGACAGGATCGGACAAAGTCAACATGGATTTACAAAAGGTAAATCGTGCTTGACTAATCTACTGGAATTTTTTAGCATGTAACTGGTAAAATAGATAAGGGAGAACCAGTGGATGTGGTGTATTTGGACTTTCAGAAGGCTTTCGATAAGGTCCCGCATAAGAGATTAGCGTGTAATGTTAAGGCACATGGGATTGGGAGCAAGGTATTGACTTGGATAGAGAACTGGTTGGCAGACAGAAAGCAAAGAGTTGGAATAAACGGGTCTTTTTCCGAGTGGCAGGCAGTGACTAGTGGGGTACCGCAGGGATCAGTCCTTGGACCCCAGCTATTCACAATATATATTAATGATCTAGACAAGGGAACTCGATGTAATATCTCCAAATTTGCAGACGACACAAAGCTGGGTGGGCGTGTGTGCTGTGAGGAGGATGCAGAGAAACTCCAGGATGATTTGGACAGGTTGGGTGATTGGGCAGAAGCATGGCAGATGCAATATAACGTGGATAAATGTGAGGTTATCCACTTTGGTGGCAAAAACAGGAAGGCAGATTATTATCGAAACGGCTATAGATTGGGAGGAGGGGAAGTGCAACGAGACCTGGGTGCCCTTGTGCACCAGTCGATGAAGGTAAGCATGCAGGTGGTTAAGAAGGCAAATGGTATGTTGGCCTTCGTAGCGAGAGGGTTTGAGTACAGGAACAAGGATAGAAACATAGAAACTAGGAGCAGGAGTAGGCCATTCGGCCCTTCGAGCCTGCTCCGCCATTCAACGAGATCATGGCTGATCATCCAAACCCTAGCACCCGGTCCCTACACCGACAACCATCCCACCCAAGCCCTATCCCCGTAACCCCACGTATTTAATTCCCCCTAACACTAAGGGCCAATTTTTTAATCATGGCCAATCAACCTAACCCGCACATCTTTGGACTGTGGGAGGAAACCGGAGCACCCGGAGGAAACCCACGCAAACACGGGGAGAATGTGCAAACTCCACACAGACAGTCACCCGAGGCCGGATTTGAACCCGGGCCCCTGGCGCTGTGAGGCAACAGTGCTAACCACTATGCCACCGTGCTGCCCTTGCTGCAGTTGTACAGGGCCTTGGTGAGATCACACCTTGAGTATTGTGTGCAGTTTTGGTCGCCTTATCTGAGGAAGGATGTTCTTGCCATGGATGGAGTTCAGCGAAGATTCACCAGGCTGATACCTGGGATGGCAGGAATGATGTATGAGGAGAGATTGGGACGATTAGGCTTATACTCACTGGAGTTTAGAAGAATGAGAGTGGATCTCATTGAAACTTATAAAATTCTGACAGGACTAGACAGACTAGATGCAGGAAGGATGTTCCCGATGGTCGGGGAGTCCAGAACCAGGGGTCACAGTCTAAGGATAAGGGGTAAGCCATTTAGGACAGAAATGAGGAGGAATTTCTTCACCCAGAGAGTGGTGAACCTGTGGAATTCTCTACCACAGAAGGCAGTTGAGGCCAATTCATTAAATATATTCAAGAAGGAGTTGGATATATTCCTTAAGGCTAAAGGGATCAAGGGATATGGGGAGAAGGCAGGGACAGGGTACTGAATTTGGATGATCAGCCATGATCGCATTGAATGGTGGAGCAGGCTCGAGGGGCCGAATGGCCTACTCCTGCTCCTATCTTCTATGTTTCTATTCCTCCATTCCCTCCTGAAGGCACAGACTTGTACCAGGGTCTGTACGAACCCTCCCTCCTCGGCCCCATTGTGGCCATTCTTGTCACGTGAGCTGTGTGAGTGCAGGTAGCATATCCGACCGTGGTAGGCACCACAGCGAAACCGGGTCCCGTCTCCCCCGCGACCTCCATCACCGCGACCTTTCCATCCAGGGTCACCGGACTGCGGTCAGGAGCCGGAACCCTGGCCCATCATTCCTTCCTCTCCCTAACTTCCAGGTCGGAGCCGCTAACTCAGCACAGGCCCCGTAATGAAGCCTGGGCCTTTCCTGCTCATGCGTGCGTGGGCCTCAGATTGAGGAGAGGGGGGGTGGGGGTGCGGGTGGGAATATTGACTTGAGATAATGAAGCAGGGTGCGCGAGGTCAATCTTGTGATGTTTTGACCAGTGGAGCAGCACGGGCTGTGGGCAATTAGTATGTAGATCAGGGGCGGCCCGCATTCCGTCTCAGTGAGCGAGCGTCGCACCGTGTGAAGGCCCGAGACCTCCCACCGGCCCCGGGCAGGATTTCCCAGCAAAGGGAGGGGGAAGGATGTTTGAACGAGCGCAAGCCATGCTCAAGAAAGTCACTCGGCTGAAAGGTAAGGCCTTAGGCAGGCTTTCTGTCAGGATGGGGAACAGTGAGAGACTCACAGGAAACGCAGAGAGCTGGCATGCAGGTACAGCGAGCAATAAGGAAGGCAAATGGCATGTTGGCCTTTATTGCAAAGGGGGTTTGGAGTATAAGAGTGAGGGAGTCTCGCTACAATTGTACAGGGCCTTGGTGAGACCACACCTGGAGTACTGTGCACAGTTTTGGTCTCCTTATCGAAGAAAAGACATACTTGCGTTGATTGATCCCTGGGATGACAGAAACATAGAAACATAGAAGATAGGAGCAGGAGTAGGCCATTCGGCCCCTCGAGCCCGCTCCGCCATTCAATGAGATCATGGCTGATCGTCCAAATTCAGTACCCTGTCCCTGCCTTCTCCCCACATCCCTTGATCCCTTTAGCCTTAAGAAATATATCCAACTCCTTCTTGAATATATTTAATGAATTGGCCTCCACTGCCTTCTGTGGTAGAGAATTCCACAGGTTCACCACTCTCTGGGTGAAGAAATTCCTCCTCATCTCAGTCCTAAATGGCTTACCCCTTATCCTTAGACTGTGACCCCTGGTTCTGGACTCCCCCGCCATCGGGAACATCCTTCCTGCATCTAGTCTGTCCAGTCCTGTTAGAATTTTATAAGTTTCGATGAGATCCCCTCTCATTCTTCTAAACTCCAGCGAGTATAAGCCCAATTGACACAATCTCTCCTCATACGTCATTCCTGCCATCCCAGGTATCAGCCTGGTGAATCTTCGCTGCACTCCTTCCATGGCAAGTGTAATGCATGTACCTTTAAGGGGGAGAACTACTTTTTACAGCTCCTGTATCCTGTAGTACCGGCAGTGACCACACCTGTATATAAACCCTGAGTAGTGATCTGTACAGTCAGTTGCAGTTTGAACCCTCATTCAGGGAACACCTGTTGAATCGTTCCCTGCAGTCTGATTATTGAAGGACACAACATTAAGATACACGGATGTAACATTGGCGACAAGCAGATTCGAACCTACCTGCAACTCTGCATCACCTCCCAGGGATTCGCTCCTGGAGAACAGTGGAAGGAGGTCGAGTCCAGAAGCACGGGCGTCGACCACGGGCAACCGCCCAGTCATCCAGCGGAGATTTGAGCATCGCAGGGGAGGCTGTCAAGAGCCAGGCTTGGCTTTCCAGTCACGGTGGTCCAGCGAAACGGGCTGGCAACAGGTACTGCGCAGACCCTTCCCGGACAGCGGCGGCTAGAGCCGACCGAGCGGCACAGAAAAAGGCCGAGCAGCGTCGACGGGGGAGAGAGAGAGGGCAGAGCGCACGGGGCGCAGCCGGTGTTCAGGACCGAGCGGCGTCAACGGGGGAGAGAGACGAGAGAGAGTAGAGTGCAGCCGGTGTTCAAGGGCCGAGCAGCGTCAACGGGGGAGAGAGGCGCGCAGGAAAACGCGAGGCGCTGCCATTGCCACGAGGACCGCAGAGAGCGGCATTGGCAGCAGCGCAGGAGCAGCGCACGAAACCCACAGGGCGTCGCCATTTGCCACGAGTACCACCGAGAGTGGCGTTGGCAGCAGCGTGGGAGACGCCATTTTAAGCCGCAGTGGGGAAGAAAGGAAAGCGCAGGAGACGCCATTTTAAGCCGCAGCGGGGAATATTTCATTCGACTATAATTGAATGCTTGCCAGTAACTAACGCTGGTATAGAGAAGGAGACCCGAAATGACCCGACACTGTCTCGGGTATATGACTTGACGGTGAAGGGATGGCCAGCACATGGCGACTCACTGTTGCCAGCATTCTCATCCAGAAGAGAACAGCTGTCAGTATGCCAGGGGACCTTGATGTGTGGATCCCGAGTGGTAATTCCACCCAAGTTAAGGGAGAGAGTGCTCAATGAGCTTCACGAAGGTCATCTGGGAGGGGTGAAAATGAAAAGCCTTGCTAGGGCTTATGTGTGGTGGCCGGGGATCGATCAGCAAATCGAGGACCTGACAAAGCTGCTCAGGATGCCAGAAGGTCCAAAATGCACCACCACATGCCCCTCTACACCCATGGGAGTGGCCCTCATCTCCATGGCAACGGGTGCATATTGATTTTGCTGGTCCATTCATGGACTCAATGTTTTTAATAGCCGTGGATGCGCACTCGAAATGGCCTGAGGTGATCAAAATGTCCTCCACCACCACGGAGAAAACTATTGCAGTCCTACGGACCATTTTTGCCAGGAACGGCTTGCCAGAGCAGATTTGCTCTGATAACGGACCACAGTTTGTGTCCGAAGAGTTTCGAAGATTTATGAAAAGGAATGGGGTAAGGCATTACACATCCGCCCCGTATCATCCAGCCACAAATGGATTGGCTGAGAGGTTCGTACAAACCTTTAAAAAAGCAGTAAAGGCCATGTGCGATGACGACATTCCACTGCAGCATAAGGTGGACAATTTCCTGTTAGCCTACAGAAATGCGACACATGCAGTCACCAACCAGGCCCCGGCCATGATGTTCTTTAACCGAAGGTTGAGATCTCGTCTGGATTTGCTCAGACCAAATGTACGAAGAGATGTTGAGAGTAAGCAATTCCAACACATCAATGAGAAGCCGACAAGGAGCTTTAATGTAGGGCAACCAGTCTTGGCCCGCGACTACTGAACAGAGAAATGGCAACCAGGAACGATATGCACACGGCAGGGGCCACTAATGTACACAGTGGATGTTGGGGAGAACATTGTGAGACGCCATGTCGACCAGATCCTAGAGTCACAGGAACGAGTCAACCCCATGTCTCGGCCATACGTACCTGGTGAGGAACCCGACGTACAGGTCGCATCTACCTCAGAAACAATAGCATTGGAAGCTGATGAATCAACTGACGACAGGGTGTTAGAATCGCCTCCGCACCAAGAGCGAGACACTCGGGAAAGGCGTTATCCAGAAAGAATCAGGAAGCCTCCCCAAAGACTGAATTTATAAATAGACTATTTTCAGTTAATGTTGCATGTTAAAAGTGTTAATTGTAATTAGTTTGATATTTAATTGTTAAATGAGTGTTATGGTACTGTTAATCTAAAAGGGGAGGAATTGTAATGTATGTACCTTTAAGGGGGAGAACTACTTTTTACAGCTCCTATACGCTGTAGTACCGGCAGTGACCACACCTGTATATAAACCCTGAGTAGTGCTCTGTACAGTCAGTTGCAGTTTGAACCCTCATTCAGTAAACACCTGTTGATCGTTCCCTGCAGTCTGTTGTCTAATTATTGAAGGACACAACATTAAGATACACGGATCTAAGAGCAAGAACATCCTTCCTCAGATAAGGCGACCAAAACTGCACACAATACTCAAGGTGTGGTCTCACCAAGGCCCTGTACAACTGCAGCAAGACATCCTTGCTCCTGTACTCGAACCCTTTTGCTATGAAGGCCAACATACCATTTTGCCTTCTTCACCGCCTGCTGCACCTTCAGTGACTGGTGCACAAGGACACCCAGGTCTCGTTGCACTTCCCCTTCTCCCAATCTATTGCCATTCAGATAATAGTCTAGTCTGCCTTTCTGTTTTTGACACCAAAGTGGATAACCTCGCAATTATCCACGTTATATTGCATCTGCCATGCTTCTGCCCAATCACCCAACCTGTCCAAATCATACTGGAGTTTCTCGGCATCCTCCTCACAGCACACACGCCCACCCAGCTTTGTGTCGTCTGCAAACTTGGAGATATTGTGCTGGGAGCAGATTCAATAGTAACTTTCAAAAGGGAATTCAATCTCTACTTAAAAAGGAATGATTCGCAGGGCTGGGGGGAAAGAGCGGGGTTGAGTGGGACTAATTGGAGAGCTCGTTCAAAGAGGCGGCACAGGCACGGTGGGCCGAATGGCCTCCTCCTGTGCTGTGAGATTCTACACCTGGCCATCATCTGTGAAAGCCCAACTTGCCCATTGCAGCACAGGTTAGATACAGAGTAAAGCTCCCTCTACACTGTCCCATCAAACACTCGCAGGACAGGTACAGCACGCGATAGATACAGAGTAAAGCTCCCTCTACACTGTCCCATCAAACATTCCCACGGCAGGTAAAGCATGGGTTAGAAACAGAGTAAAGCTCCCTCTACACTGTCCCATCAAACACGCCCAGGGCAGGTACAGCACGGGTTAGATACAGAGTAATTCTCCCTCTACACTGTCCCCATCAAACACTCCCAGGGCAGGTACAGCACGGGTTAGATACAGAGTACAGCTCCCTCTACACTGTCCCATCAAAGACTCCCAGGGCAGGTACAGCACGGGTTAGATACAGAGTAAAGCTCCCTCTACACTGTCCCATCAAACACTCCCAGGGCAGGTACAGCACGGGTTAGATACAGAGTAAAGCTCCCTCTACACTGTCCCCATCAAACACTCCCAGGGCAGGTACAGCACGGGTTAGATACAGAGTAAAGCTCCCTCTACACTGTCCCATCAAACACTCCCAGGGCAGGTACAGCACGGGTTAGATACTGAGTAAAGCTCCCTCTACACTTTCCCATCAAACACTCCCAGGGCAGGTACAGCACGGGTTAGATACAGAATAAAGCTGCCTCTACACTGTCCCATCAAACACTCCTGGGGCAGGTACAGCATGGGTTTGATACAGAGTAAAGCTCCCTCTACACTGTCCCATCAAACACTCCCAGGGCAGGTACAGCACGGGTTAGAAACTGAGTAAAGCTCCCTCTACACTGTCCCATCGAACGCTCGCAGGACCAGTACAGCATGGGTTAGATACAGAGTAAAGCTCCCTCTGCACTGCCCCATCAAACACTCGCAGGACGGGTACAGCACGCGATAGATACAGAGGAAAGCTCCCTCTACACTGTCCCATCAAACATTCCCACGACAGGTAAAGCATGGGTTAGATACAGAGTAAAGCTCCCTCTACACTGTCCCATCAAACACTCCCAGGGCAGGTACAGCATGGGTTAGATACAGAGTAAAGCTCCCTCTACACTGTCCCCATCAAACACTCCCAGGGCAGGTACAGCACGGGTTAGATACAGAGTAAAGCTCCCTCTACACTGTCCCATCAAACACTCCCAGGGCAGGTACAGCACGGGTTAGATACTGAGTAAAGCTCCCTCTACACTGTCCCATCAAACACTCCCAGGGCAGGTACAGCACGGGTTAGATACAGAGTAAAGCTGCCTCTACACTGTCCCCATCAAACACTCCCAGGGCAGGTACAGCACGGGTTAGATACAGAGTAAAGCTCCCTCTACACTGTCCCATCAAACACTCCCAGGGCAGGTACAGCATGGGTTAGATACAGAGTAAAGCTCCCTCTACACTGTCCCATCAAACACTCCCAGGGCAGGTACAGCACGGGTTAGATACTGAGTAAAGCTCCCTCTACACTGTCCCCATCAAACACTCCCAGGGCAGGTACAGCACGGGTTAGATACAGTGTAAAGCTCCCTCTACACTGTCCTCATCAGACACTCCCAGGGCAGGTACAGCACGGGTTAGATACAGAGTAAAGCTCCCTCTACACTGTCCCCATCAAACACTCCCAGGGCAGGTACAGCACGGGTTAGATACAGAGTAAAGCTCCCTCTACACTGTCCCGTCAAACACTTCCAGGGCAGGTACAGCACGGGTTAGATACAGAGTAAAGCTCCCTCTACACTGTCCCCATCAAACACTCCCATGGCAGGCACAGCACGGGTTAGATACAGAGTAAAGCTCCCTCTACACTGTCCCCATCAAACACTCCCAGGGCAGGTACAGCATGGGTTAGATACAGAGTAAGGCTCCCTCTACACTGTCCCATCAAACACTCCCAGGGCAGGTACAGCACGGGTTAGATACAGAGTGAAGCGCCCTCTAAACTGTCCCCATCAAACACTCCCAGGGCAGGTACAGCACGGGTTAGATACAGAGTAAAACTCCCTGTACACTGTCCCCATCAAACACTCCCAGGGCAGGTACAGCACGGGTTAGATACAGAGTAAAGCTCCCTCTACACTGTCCCATCAAACACTCCCAGGGCAGGTAGAGCACGGGGTCAGATACAGAGTAAAGCTCCCTCCACACTGTCCCCATCAAACACTCCCATGGCAGGCACAGCACGGGTTAGATACAGAGTAAAGCTCCCTCTACACTGTCCCCATCAAACACTCCCAGGGCAGGTACAGCATGGGTTAGATACAGAGTAAAGCTCCCTCTACACTGTCCCATCAAACACTCCCAGGGCAGGTACAGCATGGGTTAGATACAGAGTAAAGCTCCCTCTACACTGTTCCATCAAACACTCCCAGGGCAGGTACAGCACGGGTTAGATACAGAGTAAAGCTCCCTCTACACTGTCCCATCAAACACTCCCAGGGCAGCTACAGCACGGGTTAGATACAGAGTAAAACTCCCTGTACACTGTCCCCATCAAACACTCCCAGGGCAGGTACAGCACGGGTTAGATACAGAGTAAAGCTCCCTCTACACTGTCCCATCAAACACTCCCAGGGCAGGTACAGCACGGGTTAGATACAGAGTAAAGCTCCCTCTGCACTGTCCCATCAAACACTCCCATGGCAGGTACAGCACGGGTTAGATACAGAGTAAAGCTCCCTCTGCACTGTCCCCATCAAACACTCCCAGGGCAGGTACAGCACAGGGTTAGATACAGAGTAAAGCTCCCTCTACACTGTCCCATCAAACACTCCCAGGGCAGGTACTGCACTAGTTAGATACAGAGTAAAGCTCCCTCTGCACTGTCCCATCAAACACTCCCATGGCAGGTAGAGCACGGGTTAGAGACCGAGTACACTGTGCGGTGGTACTGTGGGACGCCCCCAGCGAGCGAAGCTGGCCGACTGGATTGCATGACTGTTTTTTGACACCTCCGTCTTACTTCCGACAGGAGCCTCTAGCAAGTGGGACGCCCGCTTGGTTCACCGAAGATCTCGGAGCCGCTCAGCGCCACGTGACATCACGCGAGGAAGGTACTTTGCATTGGGCTGGTGTCTGAATTTGCGAGATGTTTTTCTGTAGTGAATAAGGAGAAACTGTTTCCAGTGACAGGAGGGTCGGTAACCAGAGGTCACAGATTGAAGATAATCGGCAAAGCAACCAGAGGGGGAGATGAGGAGAATGTTTTTTAGGAGATTTGTTGTGATCTGTAACTACCTTGTAATCGATTCAATAATGGCCCACTTCCCGCGGGTGCAAGCCCCCGACCTGCACTCACCTAGCGCGCCGGCCGTTGAGCTGTGGGCCCGCGTGGGATTCCGATCCTGGGCCTCCTCCAGCTGCCGGCGCACAGTACTTGTGTATCCCAGGGGCGCAGTTAGTTCGATGTGTCCTCTGGGATCACGTGGGCCATGGGGAGCCAATCGGAGCAGGGAATGCTTCGTTCATAAGTTTGACAGGAAGGGCTGTCAAACTTATAAATACTATAAGCCCCAAAACATCACTAAATCTTCAAATACATTTTTTAAAAAGCATCACATTTTTAAAATAACTATAAATTACATAAAATAACTATTTTAAACAATAATTTAAATTTTTGAAAAAATTAATTACATTTTCTAACAGGGCTAAAAATAAACTTATCTTTCTTTAAAGTATTAAAAAATAATAAACCTGTGGAAAAAATGTTTTAATTTTAATTAATTCACCACTGACCTTGTTAAAAGCAGGCCTTGCGACTACTTTTGAAAAGTGTAACTGCTGGAGACTTTCCCTCCCGGGAAAACCTGCAAAAAAAAGCGTAAGTTCGATGCGCACGCGCTGCCTCTCCCGCGCACGCGTTCCACCTCTCAACCCCTTCTTTCTGGGGAAGGGAAGTGCCGGTTTCCCGCGCGTGCGCAGTGCATGCACGAGACCGGCACTTCCGTTGGGCTTACGGGTGAGTACCCCGTGCGTACTCACCCGTGGAGACCCGAAGTTCTGGGCCGACAACTTTCTAAAGGAATTTGGAGATGTAGAATATGCAGGGCTACGGGGAAAGAGCGAGGGACTAATTGGAGAGCTCGTTCAAAGAGCCGGCACACGCACGATGGGCCGAACGGCCTCTTTCTGTGCTGTTTATGAACCGGTTATTCATTTCATTGCTGTTTGTGGGAGCTTGCTGTGTGCAGATTGGCTGCCGCGTTTCCGACATTATAACAGTGACCGCACTTCAAAAAAAGCACTTCATTGGCTGTGAAGCACTTTGAGAACATAAGAAATAGGAGCAGGAGTCGGCCATTCGGCCCCTCGAGCCTGCTCCGCTATTCAATAAGATCATGGCTGATCTTCGACCTCAACTCCACTTTCCTGCCCGATCCCTTGATTCCCCTCGAGTCCAAAAATCTCTCGATCTCGGCCTTGAATATACTCAACGACTGAGCCTCCACAGCCCTCTGGGGGAGAGAATTCCAAAGATTCACCGCCCTCTGAGTGAAGAAATTCCTCATCATCTCAGTCAAAATGGCCGACCCCTTATCCTGAGACTGTGACCCCTGGTTCTAGACTCTCCAGCCAGGGGGGAAACAGCCTCTCAGCATCTACCCTGTCAATCCCTCCTCAGAATCTTATGTTTCAATGAGATCACCTCTCATTCTTTTAAACTCCAGAGAGTATCGGCCCATTCTACTCAATCGCTCCTCATAGGACAGCCCTCTCATCCCAGGAATCAATTTGGGACGCCCTGCGGCTGTGAAAGGCACTGTGGGAATGTGTGTCTTTCTTTCAAAATGCTTTACATTAAAAAAAATGACTGTACAAGTGTAGTCAGTGTTGTCAGTTAGCCAAATGCAGCAGCCAGGAGGTGCACAGATGGGACGAATAAACAGTCAATCGGTTGTCGGGGGCTGTTTGGCTGAGGGGGCGACTGTTGAGCCAGGACAGTCCTAAATTCTAAAGGGGGGGCGCAACAATTCTAAAGTGGGTGCATGAGCAGAGAGACCTGGGGGTATATGTGCACAAATAGTCGAAGGTGGCAGGGCAGGTTGAGAAAGCGGTTAAAAAAGCATACGGGATCCTGGGCTTCATAAATAGAGGTATAGAGTACAAAAGGAAGGGAGTTATGATGAACCTTTATAAAACACTGGTTCGGCCTCAACTGGACTTTGGTGTCCAATTCTGGGCGCCGCACTTTAGGAAGGATGTGAAGGCCTTAGAGAGGGTGCAGAAAGGATTTACCAGAATGGTACCAGGGATGAGGGACTTCAGTTGTGTGGAGAGACTGGAGAAGCTGGGGTTGTTCTCCTTAGAGCAGAGAAGGTTGAGAGGAGATTGACCAGAATGGTACCGGGGATGAGGGACTTCAGTTACGTGGATAGGCTGGAGAAGCTGGAGTTGTTCTCCTTAGAGCAGAGAAGGTTAAGGGGAGATTGACCAGAATAGTACCAGGGTTGAGGGACTTCAGTGATGTGGAGAGACTGGAGAAGCTGGAGTTGTTCTCCTTAGAGCAGAGAAGGTTAAGGGGAGATTGACCAGAATGGTACCAGGGATGAGGGAGTTCAGTGATGTGGAGAGACTGGAGAAGCTGGGGTTGTTCTCCTTAGATCAAAGAGGGTTAAGAGGTAGATTGACCAGAATGGTACCAGGGATGAGGGACTTCAGTGACATGGAGAGACTGGAGAAGCTGGGATTGTTCTCCTTAGAGCAGAGAAGGTTAAGGGGCGATTGACCAGAATGGTTCCAGGGATGAGGGGCTTCAGTGATGTGGAGAGACTGGAGAAGCTGGGGTTGTTCTCCTTAGAGCAGAGAAGGTTAAGGGGAGATTGACCAGAATGGTACCAGGGATGAGGGACTTCAGTAATGTGGAGAGACTGGGGAAGCTGGGATTGTTCTCCTTAGAGCAGAGAAGGTTCAGGGGAGATTGACCAGAATGGTTCCAGGGATGAGGGGCTTCAGTGATGTGGAGAGACTGGAGAAGCTGGGATTGTTCTCCTTAGAGCAGAGAAGGTTCAGGGGAGATTGACCAGAATGGTACCAGGGATGAGGGACTTCAGTAATGTTGAGAGACTGGAGAAGCTGGGATTGTTCTCCTTAGAGCAGAGAAGGTTGAGAGGAGATTTGATAGAGCTGTTGAAAATCGTGAGGGGTCTAGACAGAGTAGATAGAGGGAAACTGTTCCCATTGGCGGATGGGTCGAGAATCAGAGGATACAGATTTAAGGTGATTGGCAAAAGAATCAAAGGCGACATGAGGAAAAACTTTTTTACGCAGCGAGTGGTTAGGATCTGGAATGCACTGCCTGAGAGGGTGGTGGAGGCAGATTCAATCGTGGCTTTCAAAAGGGAGTTGGATAGGTACATGAAGGAAAAATATTTGCAGGTCTACGGGGAGTGGGCGGGGGAGTGGGACTAGCTGAGGTGCTCTTGCAGAGAGCCGGCACGGGCTCGATGGGCCGAATGGCCTCCTCCTGCGCTGTAACCATTCCAGGATTCTGTGATAGTTGGAGAGCTCGGGGGCACCTGGTCAGGTGAATGGGCCGCAGTACCACTCAGTGCCTGTTGGATCCCCTCCGTCCTTGCAAACCACAGCCCCATTTCCAACCTCCCTTTCCTCTCCAAAGTCCTTGAACGTGTTGTCGCCTCCCAAATCCGGGCCCATCTTTCCCGGAATTCCATGTTTGAATCCTTCCAATCGAGTTTCCGCCCCTTGCCACAGTACCGAAAAGGCTCTCATCAAAGTCGCAAATGCCATCCTATGTGACCGTGGTACAACTATCCCTCCTCGTCCTTCTTGAATTGTCCGCAGCCTTTGACACGGTTGACCACTCCATCCTCCTCCAACGCCTCTCCACCGTCGTCCAGCTGGGTGGGACTGCACTCGCCTGGTTCCATTCTTATCTATCTAATCGTAACCGGAGAATCACCTGCAACGGCTTCTCTTCCCGCTCCCGCTCCCGCACCTCTGGTGTCCCCCAAGGATCTATCCTTGGCCGCCCCCCTCTTCCTATTTCTCATCTACATGCTGCCCCTCGGCGACATCATCCGAAAACACAGCCTCAGTTTCCACATGTACGCTGACCACACCCAGCTCTACCTCACCACCACTTCTCTCGACCCCTCCACGGTCTCTAAATTGTCAGACTGCTTGTCCGACATACAGTTCTGGATGAGCAGAAATTTTCTCCAATTAAATATTGGGAAGACCGAAGCCATTGTTTTCGATCCCCGCCACAAACTCCGTTCCCCGAGCCACTGACCCCGTCTCTCTCCCTAACATCTGTCTGAGGCTGAACCACACTGTTCGCAACCTTGGTGTCGTATTTGACCCTGAAATGAGCTTCCGATCATATATCCGCTCCATCACTAAGACCATCTATTTCCACCTCCGTAACATCGCCCGTCTCCGCCCTTGCCTCAGCTCATCCGCTGCTGAAACCCTCATCCATGCCTTTGTTACCTCTACGGTGTGGAGATGCCGGAGTTGGACTGGGGTGGACAAATGTAAGAAGTCACACAACACCAGGTTACAGTCCAACAGTTTTATTTGAAATCACAAGCTTTCGGAGCGCTGCTCCTTCGTCAGGTGAAGTGGAGAGATGCATAAAGACACAGCATATATAGTCAGAGAATAATGCCAGATGTTTACAGGTAATCTTTCTAACTGCCATTTATCACACCTCGGCAGAGAGATAATCACAGCAATCAAAGGTGTGAATGGTGTCCAAACAGGTTAGTCAGGAAAACATTACATCAAAGAACAATGAGGTGGGGTCACAAGGAGTCAAATGTTGCAGATGCTGGGGTCTGTTACCTCTAGACTTGGCTATTCCAATGCTGGGCCCATTTCACTCCCCGTGAGGCCTGCGCCGGGGCCCAGGACACCTCTCACCCAGCGCAGCCACGGAGAAGGACAGATACCCCTTTCTTCCCCACAACCAGGACCAGCAAAGCCCTCCTCAAGTGAAGGTCACAGACCCTGGCCGACACTACCAGGCAGGCGCGGGTCGGTGGGGACAGGGTTCAGAGGTCAGTACGAAGCTCGACCATTACCGTGTTGAGAAGTAACCCCAGTATTTTTATTTTTTATTTTCTCTCTCCTCACAGCGCCAGAGCAAAGCTGAGCGGCTTTTATCCCGATCAGGTAATGGAAATCTCACGTCCTGTCGCTCGCAAAGCCTCAGGACAAGGCCCCAGGCCCAGAGAACAAGGCAGCGCCGTGGAGGTGCCGGGCCAAGGAGGGTAGGGGGCTTGGGGGAGAGGAGGGGGGGTGCGAGGGTGATGGAGCGAGGGAGAAGTGGGGCTGGAGTGAAGGGGAAGGGTGGGGGGGAGGGAAGGGGACAGGGGTGAGGAGGAATGGGATGGGGTCAGGGGGTGGGGACGAGGGGCATGGGGAACCTGTGGAATTCTCTACCACAGAAGGCAGTGGAGGCCAATTCATTAAATATATTCCCGAAGGAGTTGGATATATTTCTTGAGGCTAAAGGGATCAAGGGATATGGGGAGAAGGCAGGGACAGGGTACTGAATTTGGATGATCAGCCATGATCGTATTGAATGGTGGAGTAGGCTCGAGGGGCCGAATGGCCTACTCCTGCTCCTATCTTCTATGTTTCTATGTAAGGGGATGGGGTGGGGGGTAGGGTGAGGGCTGGAACGGGGTGACATTTATTTTTATTCGTTCATGCGATGTGGGCGTCGCTGGCAAGGCCCATCATTTATTGCCCATCCCTAATTGCCCTTGAGAAGGTGGTGGTGAGCCGCCTTCTTGAACCGCTGCAGTCCGTGTGGTGAAGGTGCTCCCACAGCGCTGTTAGGGAGGGAGTTCCAGGATTTTGACCCAGCGACGATGAAGGAACGGCCGATATATTTCCAAGTCAGGATGGTGTGTGACTTGGAGGGGAACTTGGAGGTGGTGGTGTTCCCGTGCGCCTGCTGCCCTTGTCCTTCTAGGTGGAAGAGGGGGAGGATGTGGAGGAAGGGGAGGGGGGAGGGTGATGGGAAGGGGCAGAGAGGGAACGGATGGGGGGCAGGGGCAATGGGGCAAGGGCAAGGGGGAGCGGCAGGAGGTTGAGGGGGAAATGCCACCCTCACACGGTCAGATTCTCACTCACCGTTCTCTCTCTCTCTCTCACGGAAGGACTTGGAGTTGTACGCAGTGGATCTTGAGCGCAGCCCAACCGGGTTCGGGTTCAGTGTACGAGGGGGCCGCGAGTACGACATGGATCTGTACGTCCTGGGGCTGATCATGGGCGGGCCGGCCATGAGAAGCGGAAAGATCAAGGTAAGAAAGGGAGGGGTGTGGGGTATATCAGAGTGTTACAGTGAGGGGTGTGGGGTATATCAGAGTGTTACAGTGAGGGGTGTGGGGTATATCAGTGTGTTACAGTGAGGGGTGTGGGGAATATCAGTGTTACAGTGAGGGGTGTGGGGTATATCGGTGTGTTACAGTGAGGGTTGTGGGGTATATCAGAGTGTTACAGTGAGGGGTGTGGGGTATATCAGAGTGTTACAGTGAGGGGTGTGGGGTATATCAGAGTGTTACAGTGAGGGGTGTGGGGTATCAGAGTGTGATAGTGAGGGGTGTGGGGTATATCAGAGTGTTACAGTGAGGGGTGTGGGGTATATCAGTGTTACAGTGAGGGGTGTGGGGTATATCAGTGTTACAATTAGGGGTGTTGGGTATATCAGTGTTACAGTGAGGGGTGTGGGGTATATCAGAGTGTTACAGTGAGGGGTGTGGGGTATATCAGTGTTAGAGTGAGGGGAGTGGGGTATATCAGAGTGTCACAGTGAGGGGTGTGGGGTATATCAGAGTGTTACAGTGAGGGGTGTGGGGTATATCAGAGTGTTACAGTGAGGGGTGTGGGGTATATCAGAGTGTTACAGTGAGGGGTGTGGGGTATATCAGAGTGTTACAGTGAGGGGTGTGGGGTATATCAGAGTGTTACAGTGAGGGGTGTGGGGTATATCAGAGTGTTACAGTGAGGAGTGGGGTATATCAGAGTGTTACAGTGCGGGGTGTGGGGTATATCAGAGTGTTACAGTGCGGGGTGTGGGGTATATCAGAGTGTTACAGTGAGGGGTGTGCGGTATATCAGAGTGTTACAGTGAGGGGTGTGGGGTATATCAGAGTGTTACAGTGAGGAGTGGGGTATATCAGAGTGTTACAGTGAGGGGTGTGGGGTATATCAGTGTTACAGTGAGGGGTGTGGGGTATATCAGTGTTACAGTGAGGGGTGTGGGGTATATCAGAGTGTTACAGTGAGGGGTGTGGGGTATATCAGAGTGTTACAGTGAGGGGTGTGGGGTATATCAGAGTGTTACAGTGAGGGGTGTGGGGTATATCAGAGTGTTACAGTGAGGGGTGTGGGGTATATCAGAGTGTTACAGTGAGGGGTGTGGGGTATATCAGAGTGTTACAGTGAGGGGTGAGGTGTATATCAGAGTGTTACAGTGAGGGGTGTGGGGTATATCAGTGTTACAGTGAGGGGTGTGGGATATATCAGTGTTACAGTGAGGGGTGTGGGGTATATCAGAGTGTTACAGTGAGGGGTGTGGGGTATATCAGAGTGTTACAGTGAGGGGTGTGGGGTATATCAGAGTGTTACAGTGAGGGGTGTGCGGTATATCAGTGTTACAGTGAGGGGTGTGGGGTATATCAGAGTGTTACAGTGAGGGGTGTGGGGTATATCAGAGTGTTACAGTGAGGGGTGTGCTGTATATCAGAGTGTTACAGTGAGGAGTGTGGGGTATATCAGAGTGTTACAGTGAGGGGTGTGGGGTATATCAGAGTGTTACAGTGAGGGGTGTGGGGTATATCAGAGTGTTACAGTGAGGGGTGTGGGGTATATCAGAGTGTTACAGTGAGGGGTGAGGTGTATATCAGAGTGTTACAGTGAGGGGTGTGGGGTATATCAGTGTTACAGTGAGGGGTGTGGGGTATATCAGTGTTACAGTGAGGGGTGTGGGGTATATCAGAGTGTTACAGTGAGGGGTGTGGGGTATATCAGAGTGTTACAGTGAGGGGTGTGGGGTATATCAGAGTGTTACAGTGAGGGGTGTGGGGTATATCAGTGTTACAGTGAGGGGTGTGGGGTATATCAGAGTGTTACAGTGAGGGGTGTGGGGTATATCAGTGTTACAGTGAGGGGTGTGGGGTATATCAGAGTGTTACAGTGAGGGGTGTGGGGTATATCAGTGTTACAGTGAGGGGTGTGGGGTATATCAGAGTGTTACAGTGAGGGGTGTGGGGTATATCAGCGTTACAGTGAGGGGTGTGGGGTATATCAGCGTTACAGTGAGGGGTGTGGGGTATATCAGTGTTACAGTGAGGGGTGTGGGGTATATCAGAGTGTTACAGTGAGGGGTGTGGGGTATATCAGTGTGTTACAGTGAGGGGTGTGGGGTATATCAGAGTGTTATAGTGAGGGGTGTGGGGTATATCAGTGTTACAGTGAGGGGTGTGGGGTATATCAGTGTGTTACAGTGAGGGGTGAGGTGTATATCAGAGTGTTACAGTGAGGGGTGTGGGGTATATCAGTGTGTTACAGTGAGGGGTGTGGGGTATATCAGAGTGTTACAGTGAGGGGTGTGGGGTATATCAGTGTTACAGTGAGGGGTGTGGGGTATATCAGAGTGTTACAGTGAGGGGTGTGGGGTATATCAGAGTGTTACAGTGAGGGGTGTGGGGTATATCAGAGTGTTACAGTGAGGGGTGTGGGTTATATCAGAGTGTTACAGTGAGGGGTGTGGGGTATATCAGAGTGTTACAGTGAGGGGTGTGGGGAATATCAGTGTGTTACAGTGAGAGGTGTGGGGTATATCAGAGTGTTACAGTGAGGGGTGTGGGGTATATCAGTGTGTTACAGTGAGAGGTGTGGGGTATATCAGAGTGTTACAGTGAGGGGTGTGGGTTATATCAGAGTGTTACAGTGAGGGGTGTGGGGTATATCAGGGTGTTACAGTGAGGGGTGTGGGGTATATCAGTGTTACAGTGAGGGGTGTGGGGTATATCAGAGTGTTACAGTGAGGGGTGTGGGGTATATCAGTGTGTTACAGTGAGAGGTGTGGGGTATATCAGAGTGTTACAGTGAGGGGTGTGGGGTATATCAGAGTGTCACAGTGAGGGGTGTGGGGTATATCAGAGTGTTACAGTGAGGGGTGTGGGGAATATCAGTGTGTTACAGTGAGAGGTGTGGGGTATATCAGAGTGTCACAGTGAGGGGTGTGGGGTATATCAGAGTGTTACAGTGAGGGGTGTGGGGTATATCAGAGTGTTACAGTGAGGGGTGTGGGGAATATCAGTGTTACAGTGAGGGGTGTGGGGTATATCGGTGTGTTACAGTGAGGGTTGTGGGGTATATCAGAGTGTTACAGTGAGGGGTGTGGGGTATATCAGAGTGTTACAGTGAGGGGTGTGGGGTATATCAGAGTGTTACAGTGAGGGGTGTGGGGTATCAGAGTGTGATAGTGAGGGGTGTGGGGTATATCAGAGTGTTACAGTGAGGGGTGTGGGGTATATCACAGTGTTACAGTGAGGGGTGTGGGGTATATCAGAGTGTTACAGTGAGGGGTGTGGGGTATATCGGAGTGTTACAGTGAGGGGTGTGGGGTATATCAGTGTGTTACAGTGAGGGGTGTGGGGTATATCACTGTGTTACAGTGAGGGGTGTGGGGTATATCAGTGTGTTACAGTGAGGGGTGTGGGGTATATCAGTGTTACAGTGAGGGGTGTGGGGTATATCACAGTGTTACAGTGAGGGGTGTGGGGTATATCAGAGTGTTACAGTGAGGGGTGTGGGGTATATCAGTGTTACAGTGAGGGGTGTGGGGTATATCAGTGTTACAGTGAGGGGTGTGGGGTATATCAGTGTTACAATTAGGGGTGTTGGGTATATCAGTGTTACAGTGAGGGGTGTGGGGTATATCAGAGTGTTACAGTGAGGGGTGTGGGGTATATCAGTGTTAGAGTGAGGGGAGTGGGGTATATCAGAGTGTCACAGTGAGGGGTGTGGGGTATATCAGAGTGTTACAGTGAGGGGTGTGGGGTATATCAGAGTGTTACAGTGAGGGGTGTGGGGTATATCAGAGTGTTACAGTGAGGGGTGTGGGGTATATCAGAGTGTTACAGTGAGGGGTGTGGGGTATATCAGAGTGTTACAGTGAGGGGTGTGGGGTATATCAGAGTGTTACAGTGAGGAGTGGGGTATATCAGAGTGTTACAGTGCGGGGTGTGGGGTATATCAGAGTGTTACAGTGCGGGGTGTGGGGTATATCAGAGTGTTACAGTGAGGGGTGTGCGGTATATCAGAGTGTTACAGTGAGGGGTGTGGGGTATATCAGAGTGTTACAGTGAGGAGTGGGGTATATCAGAGTGTTACAGTGAGGGGTGTGGGGTATATCAGTGATACAGTGAGGGGTGTGGGGTATATCAGTGTTACAGTGAGGGGTGTGGGGTATATCAGAGTGTTACAGTGAGGGGTGTGGGGTATATCAGAGTGTTACAGTGAGGGGTGTGGGGTATATCAGAGTGTTACAGTGAGGGGTGTGGGGTATATCAGAGTGTTACAGTGAGGGGTGTGGGGTATATCAGAGTGTTACAGTGAGGGGTGTGGGGTATATCAGAGTGTTACAGTGAGGGGTGAGGTGTATATCAGAGTGTTACAGTGAGGGGTGTGGGGTATATCAGTGTTACAGTGAGGGGTGTGGGATATATCAGTGTTACAGTGAGGGGTGTGGGGTATATCAGAGTGTTACAGTGAGGGGTGTGGGGTATATCAGAGTGTTACAGTGAGGGGTGTGGGGTATATCAGAGTGTTACAGTGAGGGGTGTGCGGTATATCAGTGTTACAGTGAGGGGTGTGGGGTATATCAGAGTGTTACAGTGAGGGGTGTGGGGTATATCAGAGTGTTACAGTGAGGGGTGTGCTGTATATCAGAGTGTTACAGTGAGGAGTGTGGGGTATATCAGAGTGTTACAGTGAGGGGTGTGGGGTATATCAGAGTGTTACAGTGAGGGGTGTGGGGTATATCAGAGTGTTACAGTGAGGGGTGTGGGGTATATCAGAGTGTTACAGTGAGGGGTGAGGTGTATATCAGAGTGTTACAGTGAGGGGTGTGGGGTATATCAGTGTTACAGTGAGGGGTGTGGGGTATATCAGTGTTACAGTGAGGGGTGTGGGGTATATCAGAGTGTTACAGTGAGGGGTGTGGGGTATATCAGAGTGTTACAGTGAGGGGTGTGGGGTATATCAGAGTGTTACAGTGAGGGGTGTGGGGTATATCAGTGTTACAGTGAGGGGTGTGGGGTATATCAGAGTGTTACAGTGAGGGGTGTGGGGTATATCAGTGTTACAGTGAGGGGTGTGGGGTATATCAGAGTGTTACAGTGAGGGGTGTGGGGTATATCAGTGTTACAGTGAGGGGTGTGGGGTATATCAGAGTGTTACAGTGAGGGGTGTGGGGTATATCAGCGTTACAGTGAGGGGTGTGGGGTATATCAGCGTTACAGTGAGGGGTGTGGGGTATATCAGTGTTACAGTGAGGGGTGTGGGGTATATCAGAGTGTTACAGTGAGGGGTGTGGGGTATATCAGTGTGTTACAGTGAGGGGTGTGGGGTATATCAGAGTGTTATAGTGAGGGGTGTGGGGTATATCAGTGTTACAGTGAGGGGTGTGGGGTATATCAGTGTGTTACAGTGAGGGGTGAGGTGTATATCAGAGTGTTACAGTGAGGGGTGTGGGGTATATCAGTGTGTTACAGTGAGGGGTGTGGGGTATATCAGAGTGTTACAGTGAGGGGTGTGGGGTATATCAGTGTTACAGTGAGGGGTGTGGGGTATATCAGAGTGTTACAGTGAGGGGTGTGGGGTATATCAGAGTGTTACAGTGAGGGGTGTGGGGTATATCAGAGTGTTACAGTGAGGGGTGTGGGTTATATCAGAGTGTTACAGTGAGGGGTGTGGGGTATATCAGAGTGTTACAGTGAGGGGTGTGGGGAATATCAGTGTGTTACAGTGAGAGGTGTGGGGTATATCAGAGTGTTACAGTGAGGGGTGTGGGGTATATCAGTGTGTTACAGTGAGAGGTGTGGGGTATATCAGAGTGTTACAGTGAGGGGTGTGGGTTATATCAGAGTGTTACAGTGAGGGGTGTGGGGTATATCAGGGTGTTACAGTGAGGGGTGTGGGGTATATCAGTGTTACAGTGAGGGGTGTGGGGTATATCAGAGTGTTACAGTGAGGGGTGTGGGGTATATCAGTGTGTTACAGTGAGAGGTGTGGGGTATATCAGAGTGTTACAGTGAGGGGTGTGGGGTATATCAGAGTGTCACAGTGAGGGGTGTGGGGTATATCAGAGTGTTACAGTGAGGGGTGTGGGGAATATCAGTGTGTTACAGTGAGAGGTGTGGGGTATATCAGAGTGTCACAGTGAGGGGTGTGGGGTATATCAGAGTGTTACAGTGAGGGGTGTGGGGTATATCAGAGTGTTACAGTGAGGGGTGTGGGGAATATCAGTGTTACAGTGAGGGGTGTGGGGTATATCGGTGTGTTACAGTGAGGGTTGTGGGGTATATCAGAGTGTTACAGTGAGGGGTGTGGGGTATATCAGAGTGTTACAGTGAGGGGTGTGGGGTATATCAGAGTGTTACAGTGAGGGGTGTGGGGTATCAGAGTGTGATAGTGAGGGGTGTGGGGTATATCAGAGTGTTACAGTGAGGGGTGTGGGGTATATCACAGTGTTACAGTGAGGGGTGTGGGGTATATCAGAGTGTTACAGTGAGGGGTGTGGGGTATATCGGAGTGTTACAGTGAGGGGTGTGGGGTATATCAGTGTGTTACAGTGAGGGGTGTGGGGTATATCACTGTGTTACAGTGAGGGGTGTGGGGTATATCAGTGTGTTACAGTGAGGGGTGTGGGGTATATCAGTGTTACAGTGAGGGGTGTGGGGTATATCACAGTGTTACAGTGAGGGGTGTGGGGTATATCAGAGTGTTACAGTGAGGGGTGTGGGGTATATCAGTGTTACAGTGAGGGGTGTGGGGTATATCAGTGTTACAGTGAGGGGTGTGGGGTATATCAGAGTGTTACAGTGAGGGGTGTGGGGTATATCAGAGTGTTACAGTGAGGGGTGTGGGTTATATCAGAGTGTTACAGTGAGGGGTGTGGGGTATATCAGAGTGTTACAGTGAGGGGTGTGGGGTATATCAGTGTTACAGTGAGGGGTGTGGGGTATATCAGAGTGTTACAGTGAGGGGTGTGGGGTATATCAGAGTGTTACAGTGAGGGGTGTGGGGTATATCAGTGTTACAGTGAGGGGTGTGGGGTATATCAGAGAGTGTTACAGTGAGGGGTGTGGGGTATATCAGAGTGTTACAGTGAGGGCTGTGGGGTATATCAGAGTGTTACAGTGAGTGGTGTGGGGTATATCAGAGTGTTACAGTGAGGGGTGTGGGGTATATCAGAGTGTTACAGTGAGGGGTGTGGGGTATATCAGAGTGTTACAGTGAGGGGTGTGGGGTATATCAGAGTGTTACAGTGAGGGGTGTGGGGTATATCAGAGTGTTACAGTGAGGGGTGTGGGGTATATCAGAGTGTTACAGTGAGGGGTGTGGGGTATATCAGTGTTACAGTGAGGGGTGTGGGGTATATCAGAGTGTTACAGTGAGGAGTGTGGGGTATATCAGAGTGTTCCAGTGAGGGGTGTGGGGTATATCAGTGTTACAGTGAGGGGTGTGGGGTGTATCAGTGTTACAGTGAGGGGTGTGGGGTATATCAGAGTGTTCCAGTGAGGGGTGTGGGGTATATCAGAGTGTTACAGTGAGGGGTGTGGGGTATATCAGAGTGTTACAGTGAGGGGTGTGGGGTATATCAGAGTGTTACAGTGAGGGGTGTAGGGTATATCAGTGTTACAGTGAGGGGTGTGGGGTATATCAGTGTTACAGTGAGGGGTGTGGGGTATATCAGAGTGTTACAGTGAGGGGTGTGGGGTATATCAGAGTGTTACAGTGAGGGGTGTGGGGTATATCAGAGTGTTACAGTGAGGGGTGAGGTGTATATCAGAGTGTTACAGTGAGGGGTGTGGGGTATATCAGAGTGTTACAGTGAGGGGTGTGGGGTATATCAGTGTTACAGTGAGGGGTGTGGGGTATATCAGTGTTACAGTGAGGGGTGTGGGGTATATCAGAGTGTTACAGTGAGGGGTGTGGGGTATATCAGAGTGTTACAGTGAGGGGTGTGGGGTATATCAGAGTGTTACAGTGAGGGGTGTGCGGTATATCAGTGTTACAGTGAGGGGTGTGGGGTATATCAGAGTGTTACAGTGAGGGGTGTGGGGTATATCAGTGTTACAGTGAGGGGTGTGGGGTATATCAGAGTGTTACAGTGAGGGGTGTGGGTATATCAGAGTGTTACAGTGAGGGGTGTGGGGTATATCAGTGTTACAGTGAGGGGTGTGGGGTATATCAGAGTGTTACAGTGAGGGGTGTGGGGTATATCAGTGTTACAGTGAGGGGTGTGGGGTATATCAGAGTGTTACAGTGAGGGGTGTGGGGTATATCAGTGTGTTACAGTGAGGGGTGTGGGGTATATCAGTGTTACAGTGAGGGGTGTGGGGTATATCAGAGTGTTACAGTGAGGGGTGTGGGGTATATCAGTGTGTTACAGTGAGGGGTGTGGGGTATATCAGAGTGTTACAGTGAGGGGTGTGGGGTATATCAGAGTGTTACAGTGAGGGGTGTGGGTATATCAGTGTTACAGTGAGGGGTGTGGGGTATATCACAGTGTTACAGTGAGGGGTGTGGGGTATATCAGAGTGTTACAGTGAGGGGTGTGGGGTATATCAGTGTGTTACAGTGAGGGGTGTGGGGTATATCAGTGTTACAGTGAGGGGTGTGGGGTATATCAGAGTGTTACAGTGAGGGGTGTGGGGTATATCAGTGTTACAGTGAGAGGTGTGGGGTATATCAGTGTTACAGTGAGGGGTGTGGGGTATATCAGAGTGTTACAGTGAGGGGTGTGGGGTATATCAGGGTGTTACAGTGAGGGGTGTGGGGTATATCAGTGTTACAGTGAGGGGTGTGGGGTATATCAGAGTGTTACAGTGAGGGGTGTGGGGTATATCAGAGTGTTACAGTGAGGGGTGTGGGGTATATCAGTGTGTTACAGTGAGGGGTGTGGGGTATATCAGAGTGTTACAGTGAGGGGTGTGGGGTATATCGGAGTGTTACAGTGAGGGGTGTGGGGTATATCAGTGTTACAGTGAGGGGTGTGGGGTATATCAGAGTGTTACAGTGAGGGGTGTGGGGTATATCAGGGTGTTACAGTGAGGGGTGTGGGGTATATCAGTGTTACAGTGAGGGGTGTGGGGTATATCAGAGTGTTACAGTGAGGGGTGTGGGGTATATCAGAGTGTTACAGTGAGGGGTGTGGGGTATATCAGAGTGTTACAGTGAGGGGTGTGGGGTATATCAGTGTTACAGTGAGGGGTGTGGTTTATATCAGAGTGTTAAAGTGAGGGGTGTGGGGTATATCAGTGTGTTACAGTGAGGGGTGTGGGTTATATCAAAGTGTTACAGTGAGGGGCGTGGGGTATATCAGAGTGTTACAGTGAGGGGTGTGGTTTATATCAGAGTGTTACAGTGAGGGGTGTGGGGTATATCAGAGTGTTACAGTGAGGGGTGAGGTGTATATCGGTGTGTTACAGTGAGGGGTGTGGGGTATATCAGTGTTACAGTGAGGGGTGTGGGCTATATCAGTGTGTACAGTGAGGGGTGTGGGGTATATCAGTGTTACAGTGAGGGGTGTGGGGTATATCAGAGTGTTACAGTGAGGGGTGTGGGTTATATCAAAGTGTTACAGTGAGGGGTGTGGGGTATATCAGAGTGTTACAGTGAGGGGTGTGGGGTATATCAGAGTGTTACAGTGAGGGGTGTGGGGTATATCAGAGTGTTACAGTGAGGGGTGTGGGTTATATCAAAGTGTTACAGTGAGGGGAGTGGGGTATATCAGAGTGTTACAGTGAGGGGTGTGGGGTATATCAGAGTGTTACAGTGAGGGGTGTGGTGTATATCAGAGTGTTACAGTGAGGGGTGTGGGGTATATCAGAGTGTTACAGTGAGGGGTGTGGGGTATATCAGAGTGTTACAGTGAGGGGTGTGGGGTATATCAGAGTGTTACAGTGAGGGGTGTGGCGTATATCAGAGTGTTACAGTGAGGGGTGTGGGGTATATCAGAGTGTTACAGTGAGGGGTGTGGGGTATATCAGTGTTACAGTGAGGGGTGTGGCGTATATCAGAGTGTTACAGTGAGGGGTGTGGGGTATATCAGAGTGTTACAGTGAGGGGTGTGGGGTATATCAGAGTGTTACAGTGAGGGGTGTGGGGTATATCAGAGTGTTACAGTGAGGGGTGTGGGGTATATCAGAGTGTTACAGTGAGGAGTGTGGGGTATATCAGAGTGTTACAGTGAGGGGTGTGGCGTATATCAGAGTGTTACAGTGAGGGGTGTGGGGTATATCAGAGTGTTACAGTGAGGGGTGTGGGGTATATCAGTGTTACAGTGAGGAGTGTGGGGTATATCAGAGTGTTACAGTGAGGGGTGTGGGGTATATCAGAGTGTTACAGTGAGGGGTGTGGGGTATATCAGAGTGTTACAGTGAGGGGTGTGGGGTATATCAGTGTTACAGTGAGGGGTGTGGGGTATATCAGAGTGTTACAATGAGGGGTGTGGGGTATATCAGTGTGTTACAGTGAGGGGTGTGGGGTATATCAGTGTTACAGTGAGGGGTGTGGGGTATATCAGAGTGTTACAGTGAGGGGTGTGGGGTATATCAGAGTGTTACAGTGAGGGGTGTGGGGTATATCAGTGTTACAGTGAGGGGTGTGGGGTATATCAGAGTGTTACAATGAGGGGTGTGGGGTATATCAGTGTGTTACAGTGAGGGGTGTGGGGTATATCAGTGTTACAGTGAGGGGTGTGGGGTATATCAGAGTGTTACAGTGAGGGGTGTGGGGTATATCAGAGTGTTACAGTGAGGGGTGTGGGGTATATCAGAGTGTTACAGTGAGGGGTGTGGGGTATATCAGAGTGTTACAGTGAGGGGTGAGGTGTATATCAGAGTGTTACAGTGAGGGGTGTGGGTTATATCAGAGTGTTACAGTGAGGGGTGTGGGGTATATCAGAGTGTTACCGTGAGGGTTGTGGGGTATATCAGTGTTACAGTGAGGGGTGTGGTGTATATCAGTGTTACAGTGAGGGGTGTGGGGTTTTTCAGAGTGTTACAGTGAGGGGTGTGGTGTATATCAGAGTGTTACAGTGAGGGGTGTGGGGTATATCAGTGTTACAGTGAGGGGTGTGGGTATATCAGTGTTACAGTGAGGGATGTGGGTTATATCAGAGTGTTGCAGTGAGGAGTGTGGGGTATATCAGAGTGTTACAGTGAGGGGTGTGGGGTATATCAGTGTTACAGTGAGGGGTGTGGGGTATATCAAAGTGTTACAGTGAGGGGTGTGGGGTATATCAGAGTGTTACAGTGAGGGGTGTGGGGTATATCAGAGTGTTACAGTGAGGGGTGTGGGGTATATCAGAGTGTTACAGTGAGGGGTGTGGGTTATATCAAAGTGTTACAGTGAGGGGTGTGGGGTATATCAGAGTGTTACAGTGAGGGGTGTGGGGTATATCAGAGTGTTACAGTGAGGGGTGTGGGGTATATCAGAGTGTTACAGTGAGGGGTGTGGGGTATATCAGTGTTACAGTGAGGAGTGTGGGGTATATCAGAGTGTTACAGTGAGGAGTGTGGGGTATATCAGAGTGTTACAGTGAGGGGTGTGGGGTATATCAGAGTGTTCCAGTGAGGAGTGTGGGGTATATCAGAGTGTTACAGTGAGGGGTGTGGTGTATATCAGAGTGTTACAGTGAGGGGTGTGGGGTATATCAGAGTGTTACAGTGAGGGGTGTGGGGTATATCAGTGTTACAGTGAGGGGTGTGGGTTATATCAAAGTGTTACAGTGAGGGGTGTGGGGTATATCAGAGTGTTACAGTGAGGGGTGTGGGGTATATCAGAGTGTTACAGTGAGGGGTGTGGGGTATATCAGAGTGTTACAGTGAGGGGTGTGGGGTATATCAGTGTTACAGTGAGGAGTGTGGGGTATATCAGTGTGTTACAGTGAGGGATGTGGGGTATATCAGTGTTACAGTGAGGGGTGTGGGGTATATCAGAGTGTTCCAGTGAGGGGTGTGGGGTATATCAGAGTGTTACAGTGAGGGGTGTGGGGTATATCAGAGTGTTACAGTGAGGAGTGTGGGGTATATCAGAGTGTTACAGTGAGGGGTGTGGGGTATATCAGAGTGTTACAGTGAGGGGTGTGGGGTATATCAGAGAGTGTTACAGTGAGGGGTGTGGGGTATATCAGTGTTACAGTGAGGAGTGTGGGGTATATCAGAGTGTTACAGTGAGGGGTGTGGGGTGTATCAGTGTTACAGTGAGGGGTGTGGGGTATATCAGTGTTACAGTGAGGGGTGTGGGGTATATCAGAGAGTGTTACAGTGAGGGGTGTGGGGTATATCAGTGTTACAGTGAGGAGTGTGGGGTATATCAGAGTGTTACAGTGAGGGGTGTGGGGTGTATCAGTGTTACAGTGAGGGGTGTGGGGTATATCAGAGTGTTACAGTGAGGGGTGTGGGGTATATCAGAGTGTTACAGTGAGGGGTGTGGGGTATATCAGTGTTACAGTGAGGGGTGCGGGGTATATCAGAGAGTGTTACAGTGAGGGGTGTGGGGTATATCAGAGTGTTACAGTGAGGGGTGTGGGGTATATCAGTGTTACAGTGAGGGGTGTGGGGTATATCAGAGTGTTACAGTGAGGGGTGTGGGGTATATCAGAGTGTTACAGTGAGGGGTGTGGGGTATATCAGAGTGTTACAGTGAGGGGTGTGGGGTATATCAGTGTTACAGTGAGGGGTGTGGGGTATATCAGAGTGTTACAGTGAGGAGTGTGGGGTATATCAGAGTGTTACAGTGAGTGGTGTGGGGTATATCAGTGTGTTACAGTGAGGGGTGTGGGGTATATCAGAGTGTTACAGTGAGGGGTGTGGGGTATATCAGAGTGTTACAGTGAGGGGTGTGGGGTATATCAGTGTTACAGTGAGGGGTGTGGGGTATATCAGAGTGTTACAGTGAGGGGTGTGGGGTATATCAGAGTGTTACAGTGAGCGGTGTGGGGTATATCAGTGTTACAGTGAGGGGTGTGGGGTATATCAGAGTGTTACAGTGAGGGGTGTGGGGTATATCAGAGTGTTACAGTGAGGGGTGTGGGGTATATCAGTGTTACAGTGAGGGGTGTGGGGTATATCAGAGTGTTACAGTGAGGGGTGTGGGGTATATCAGAGTGTTACAGTGAGGGGTGTGGGGTATATCAGTGTTACAGTGAGGGGTGTGGGGTATATCAGAGAGTGTTACAGTGAGGGGTGTGGGGTATATCAGTGTTACAGTGAGGGGTGTGGGGTATATCAGAGAGTGTTACAGTGAGGGGTGTGGGGTATATCAGTGTTACAGTGAGGGGTGTGGGGTATATCAGAGAGTGTTACAGTGAGGGGTGTGGGGTATATCAGAGAGTGTTACAGTGAGGGGTGTGGGGTATATCAGTGTTACAGTGAGGGGTGTGGGGTATATCAGTGTTACAGTGAGGGGTGTGGGGTATATCAGAGAGTGTTACAGTGAGGGGTGTGGGGTATATCAGGGTTTTACAGTGAGGGGTGTGGGGTATATCAGAGAGTGTTACAGTGAGGGGTGTGGGGTATATCAGGGTTTTACAGTGAGGGGTGTGGGGTATATCAGAGAGTGTTACAGTGAGGGGTGTGGGGTATATCACAGTGTTACAGTGAGGGGTGTGGGGTATATCACAGTGTTACAGTGAGGGGTGTGGGGAATATCAGTGTTACAGTGAGGGGTGTGGGGTATATCACAGTGTTACAGTGAGGGGTGTGGGGAATATCAGTGTTACAGTGAGGGATGTGGGGTATATCAGTGTTACAGTGAGGAGTGTGCGGTATATCAGAGTGTTACAGTGAGGGGTGTGGGGTATATCAGTGTTACAGTGAGGGGTGTGGGGAATATCAGTGTTACAGTGAGGGGTGTGGGGTATATCACAGTGTTACAGTGAGGGGTGTGGGGAATATCAGTGTTACAGTGAGGGGTGTGGGGTATATCAGTGTTACAGTGAGGAGTGTGCGGTATATCAGAGTGTTACAGTGAGGGGTGTGGGGTATATCAGTGTTACAGTGAGGGGTGTGGGGTATATCAGAGAGTGTTACAGTGAGGGGTGTGAGGGACACGGCGAGTGTTTTGAAGTGTCGACTATTGTTGTTTACAGATCGGTGACCAGCTTGTTGAGATTAACGGGGAGCGGACCCAAGGGATGACTCACGCGCGTGCGGTGGAGCTGATCAAACAGGGACAGAGGAAAATCCGGCTTCTGATGCGCTGCGGGAATGGACACGTTCCAGAGTACGGTGAGTGACGGGACTCCGACCGTCTGCGACCGGGAGCGGGTCGGGAGGCAGAGCAGGGACCCCTTTTAGCTTCTCTGCTTAGGCAGTCCCTCGGAACCGAGGATGACTTGCTTCCACACGTACAATGAGTTCTCAGGTGACTGATGAGTCCAATGCGGGACCTGCAGTCTCTGTCACAGGTGGGGCAGACGGTGGTTGAAGGGGCAGGTGGGTGGGGTGCTTGGGTTGACGTGCGCTCCTTGCGCTGCCTGCGCTTGGCTTCCGTTTGCTCCCGGCGAAGAGACTCGAGGTGCTCGGCGCCTTCTCGGATGTTTCTCCTCCGCTTTGTGCGGTCTTGGGCCAGGGATTCCCAGGTGTCGGTGGGGATGTTACACTTTTTCAAGGAGGCTTTGAGGGTGTCCTTGAAGCATTTCCTCTGCCCACCTGGGGCTCTCTTGCCGTGTCGGAGCTCCGAGTAGAGCGCTTGCTTTGGGAGTCTCGTATCGGGCATGCAGACGATGTGGCCCATCCATCGGAGTGATCGAGCGTGGTCAGAGCTTCGATGTTGGCCTGAGCAAGAACACTGACGTCGGTGCGCCTATCCTGTCGATGGATTTGCAGGATCTTGCGGAGGCAGCGTTGGTGGTACCTCTCCAGTGCATTGAGGTGCCTGCTGTACATGGTCCATGATTCTGAGGCAGACAGCAGAGCGGGTATCACTGCTGCTCTGTAGACCAGGAGCTTAGTGCCGTACAGGGAGTCTCGCCATCAGGGACCCCATTTATAGAGGGCGTCTCAGGGACCCCATTTATAGAGGGAGTCTCAGGGACCCCTTTTATAGAGAGAGTCTCGCCATCATGGACCCCATTTATAGAGGGAGTCTCAGGGACCCCTTTTATAGAGAGAGTCTCGCCATCATGGACCCCATTTATAGAGGGAGTCTCAGGGACCCCTTTTATAGAGGGAGTCTCGCCATCAGGGACCCCTTTTATAGAGGGAGTCTCCCCATCAGGGACCCCTTTTATAGAGGGAGTCTCCCCATCAGGGACCCCTTTTATAGAGGGAGTCTCCCCATCAGGGACCCCTTTTATAGAGGGAGTCTCCCCATCAGGGACCCCTTTTATAGAGGGAGTCTCCCCATCAGGGACCCCTTTTATAGAGGGAGTCTCCCCATCAGACCCCTTTTATAGAGGGAGTCTCCCCATCAGGGACCCCTTTTATAGAGGTAGTCTCCCCATCAGGGACCCCTTTTATAGAGGGAGTCTCCCCATCAGACCCCTTTTATAGAGGGAGTCTCCCCATCAGACCCCTTTTATAGAGGGAGTCTCCCCATCAGGGACCCGTTTTATAGAGGGAGTCTCTCCATCAGTGACCCCTTTTATAGAGGGAGTCTCCCCATCAGGGACCCCTTTTATAGAGGGAGTCTCCCCATCAGACCCCTTTTTTCGAGGGAGTCTCCCCATCAGGGACCCCTTTTATAGAGGGAGTCTCCCCATCAGGGACCCCTTTTATAGAGGGAGTCTCCCCATCAGGGACCCCTTTTATAGAGGGAGTCTCCCCATCAGGGACCCCTTTTATAGAGGGAGTCTCCCCATCAGGGACCCCTTTTATAGAGGGAGTCTCCCCATCAGGGACCCCTTTTATAGAGGGAGTCTCCCCATCAGGGACCCCTTTTATAGAGGGAGTCTCCCCATCAGGGACCCCTTTTATAGAGGGAGAGGGGGCACGAGGCCGGCAGTCCGGTTGCCCCCGAGGGCTTGGTCTGCCCGCTACCAGTTCCGAAGAAGTGCAGACTCGCGTTCGGAGGCAGGAAGAGCTGGGGACGGAGCCCCTAAACTCCCAATGGAGGCGCCGCACTGTCGGAGGGGCGGTACTGAGGGAGCGCCGCACTGTCGGAGGAGCGGTACTGAGGGAGCGCCGCACTGTCGGAGGGGCGGTACTGAGGGAGCGCTGCACTGTCGGAGGGGCGGTACTGAGGGAGTGCTGCACTGTCGGAGGGGCGGTACTGAGGGAGCGCCGCACTGTCGGAGGGGCGGTACTGAGGGAGCGCCGCACTGTCGGAGGGGCAGTACTGAGGGAGCGCCGCACTGACGGAGGGGCAGTACTGAGGGAGCGTCGCACTGTCGGAGGGGCGGTACTGAGGGAGCGCCGCACTGTCGGAGGGGCGGTACTGAGGGAGCGCCGCACTGTCGGAGGGGCGGTACTGAGGGAGCACCGCACTGTCGGAGGGGCGGTACTGAGGGAGCGCCGCACTGTCGGAGGGGCAGTACTGAGGGAGCGCCGCACTGTCGGAGGGGCGGTACTGAGGGAGCGCCGCACTGTCGGAGGGGCGGTACTGAGGGAGCGCCGCACTGTCGGAGGGGCGGTACTGAGGGAGCGCCGCACTGTCGGAGGGGCGGTACTGAGGGAGCGCCGCACTGTCGGAGGGGCGGTACTGAGGGAGCGCCGCACTGTTGGAGGGGCGGTACGGAGGGAGCGCCGCGCTGTCGGAGGGGCGGTACTGAGGGAGCGCCACACTGTCCGAGGGGCAGTACTGAGGGAGCGCCGCACTGTCGGAGGGGCGGTACTGAGGGAGCGCCGCACTGTCGGAGGGGCAGTACTGAGGGAGCGCCGCACTGTCGGAGATGCCGTCTTTCGGGATGAAACGTTAAACCCGAGTCCCCCATCTGCCCTCTCTGGTGGACATAAAAGACCCCGCGGCCACTATTAGAAGAAGAGCGGGGTGGGTGGGATCTCTCCCCGGTGTCCTGGGGTCAATATTAATCCCTCAACCAACTAAAGCAGATGATCTGATCAGGTATCACATTGCTGTTTGTGGGAGCTTGCTGTGCGCAAATTGCCCGGTGCGTATCCTACATTCCAATAGTGACCGCACTTCAAGAGACCTTCATTGGCTGTGAAGCGCTTTGGGACGTGATGATGCGGTGAAAGGTGCTTGGAGAAACGCGAGATCTTTCATTCTTAACTCCGGCCGCCCCGGGCTGTTCTGATCGACTGAAGAAAATTAACTCTCTGCTTCTTTTCTCCTCCTTCTCCTCCTCCTTCTCCTTCTCCTCCTCCTCCTTCTCCTCCTCCTCCTCCTCCTCCTCCATCTCCTCCTCCTCCTCCTCCTCCTCCTCCTCCTGGCGCCTCGTTCTGTCTCTCAGCGACGAGCCCCTCCAACCTCTCCGTCTGTGTGACCAATTCCAGGCACGGGGAGCCCTGCTACTTTCTCCTGGGCCGTGCTGACAGGATTCGGTGCGTACTCCTCTCCTTTCTGCCGCGACACTGGAGCATGTGTTTCAGTGGCGGTACCTCGGTGCGGTGAGGGGTGGGGGGGGGGGGGTGCGGGGGAGGGCCGAGGCATGGGGGTGCATGACCTGGCTGTAAAGGAGGGCAGGATTCATGTCGAGAGCAATAAACTTCAAGTTATGTTAGCAAAATACTGCGGGTGCCGGAAATCCGAAATAACAACAGAAAATGCTGGAGAAACTCAGCAGGCCAGGCAACATCCGTGGAGAGAAATAAGAGTCGACGTTTCGGGTCGAAACCCTTTTTCAAAACTGGAAAGGAAATGAAATAGATCGAAAGGCAGGGCTGGGAGAGAACAAGAGAAGTGAAGAGACATTAAGAGGTATTCAAAACCAGACGAGATGGTGGTCGGACTAGTGGAGACAAAAGACGGCTCCAGATTAGGTGTGAAATGCGCTGGCAGAATGGGAGACAGTTGCCATGTGGGAGAGAGAAAAAGGGAAAGGGGGGGCGGTGGGGGAAAGGGCCAAAACAAAGATGTGGATAAAATATAAGAACATAAGAAATAGGAGCAGGAGTAGACCATACGGCCCCTCGGGCCTGCTCCGCCATTCAATAGGATCATGGCTGATCCGAATCTAGACTCACATCCACTTCCCTGCCCTCTCCCCGTAACCCCTAATTCCCTTATCTGCTAGGAAACTGTCTATCTCCATTTTAAATGTATTTAATGTTGCAGCTTCCACAGCTCTCTGGGGTAGCAAATTCCATAGATTTACTACCCTCTGAGTGAAGAAGTTTCTCCTCATCTCAGTTTTGGAAGGGCAGCCCCTTATTTTTAGATTATGCCCCCTAGTTCTAGTCTCACCCATCAGTGGAAACATCCTCACCGCATCCACCCGATCAAGCCCCCTCACAATCTTATATGTTTCGATAAGATCGCCTCTCATTCTTCTGAACTCCAATGAGTAGAGGCCCAACCTACTCAACCTTTCCTCATACGTCAACCCCCTCATCTCCGGAATCAACCGAGTGAACCTTCTCTGAACCGCCTCGAGAGCAAGTATATCTTTTCTTAAATATGGAAACCAAAACTGCACGCAGTATTCCAGGTGTGGCCTCACCAATACCCTGTATAACTGCAGCAAGACTTCCCTGTTTTTATACTCCATCCCCCTTGCATGGGGGCCGAGGTTATGATCTGAAATTGTTGAACTCGATGTTGAGTCCGGAAGGCTGCAGAGTGCCTAATCGGAAGATGAGGTGCTGTTCCTCGAGTTTACGTTGACCCTCCGTGGAACAATACAAGAGGCCAAGTACAGTGAGGTCCGAGTGGGAATGGGGCGGTGAATTAAAGTGACAGGCGACCGGAAGCTCGGGGTCACCCTTACGGACTGAACGGAGGTGTTCCGCAAAGCTTCAAGTTATGTTAGACTTGTATCAAACCTTGGTCATACCTCACTTCGAATACTGTGCACAGTTAAGAACATAAGGGATGGGAGCAGGAGTAGGTCTTTCGGCCCCTCGAGCCTGCACCGCCATTCAATAAGATCATGGCTGATCTTTGACCTCAACTCCACCTTCCCGCCCGATCTCCATATCCCTTGATTCCCTTAATATTCAAAAATCTAGCGATCCCAGCCTTGAATATACTCAACGACTGAGCCTCCACAGCCCTCTGGGGCAGAGAATTCCAAAGATTCACCGCCCTCTGAGTGAAGAAATTCCTCCTCATCTCGGTCCTAAATGGCCGACCCCTTATCCTGAGACTGTGACCCCTGGTTCTAGACTCTCCAGCCAGGGGGGAAACAGCCTCTCAGCATCTACCCTGTCAATCCCCTTAAGAATTTTATACGTTTTATATGAGATCACTTCTCATTCTTCTAAACTCTAGGGCATGTAGGCCTGTCTCCTCAATCTCTCCTTGTAGGACAATCCCGCCATCCCAGGAACCAGTCTGGTGAACCTTTGTTGCACTCCCTCTATGGCAAGTATATCCTTCCTTAGGTAAGGAGACCAAAACTGTCCACAATGCTCCAGGTGTGGTCTCACCAGGGCCCTATATAATTGCAGTAAGACTTCTTTACTCTTATACTCAAATCTTTTTGTAATAAAGACCAACATACCATTTGCTTTCCTAATTGTTTGCTTTACCTGCAGGCTAACCTTCTGTTATTCGTTCTCCATATCAAATCTTGGTGAGACCACATTTGGAGCACTGTGCACAGTTCTGGTCTCCATATCACACTTGGAGCACTGTGCACAGTTCTGGTCTCCATATCACACTTGGAGCACTGTGCACAGTTCTGGTCTCCATATCACACTTGGAGCACTGTGCACAGTTCTGGTCTCCATATCACACTTGGAGCACTGTGCACAGTTCTGGTCTCCATATCACACTTGGAGCACTGTGCACAGTTCTGGTCTCCATATCACACTTGGAGCACTGTGCACAGTTCTGGTCTCCATATCACACTTGGAGCACTGTGCACAGTTCTGGTCTCCATATCACACTTGGAGCACTGTGCACAGTTCTGGTCTCCATATCACACTTGGAGCACTGTGCACAGTTCTGGTCTCCATATCACACTAGGAGCACTGTGCACAGTTCTGGTCTCCATATCACACTTGGAGCACTGTGCACAGTTCTGGTCTCCATATCACACTTTGAGCACTGTGCACAGTTCTGGTCTCCATATGACACTTGGAGCACTGTGCACAGTTCTGGTCTCCATATCACACTTGGAGCACTGTGCACAGTTCTGGTCTCCATATCACACTTGGAGCACTGTGCACAGTTCTGGTCTCCATATCACACTTGGAGCACTGGGCACAGTTCTGGTCTCCATATCACACTTGGAGCACTGTGCACAGTTCTGGTCTCCATATCACACTTGGAGCACTGTGCACAGTTCTGGTCTCCATATCACACTTGGAGCACTGTGCACAGTTCTGGTCTCCATATCACACTTGGAACACTGTGCACAGTTCTGGTCTCCATATCACACTTGGAGCACTGTGCACAGTTCTGGTCTCCATATCACACTAGGAGCACTGGGCACAGTTCTGGTCTCCATATCACACTTGGAGCACTGTGCACAGTTCTGGTCTCCATATCACACTTGGAGCACTGTGCACAGTTCTGGTCTCCATATCACATTTGGAGCACTGTGCACAGTTCTGGTCTCCATATGACACTTGGAGCACTGTGCACAGTTCTGGTCTCCATATCACACTTGGAATACTGTGCACAGTTCTGGTCTCCGTATCACACTTGGAATAGGAAGCAGATTCAATAATAACTTTCAGAAGAGAATTGGATAAACACTTGAAGGGGAAAAAAAATTGCAAGGCTATGGAGAACGAGCAGGGGGGAGTGGGACTAATTGGATAGCACAGGTCAGCACAGGCGCGATGGGCCGAATGGCCTCCTTCTGTGCAGTAAGATTCCATGACTGCAGGAGGAAGAGGAGATGGATGGGAGTGGGGAGGAGTCCCACTCTTTAGAGAACAGAAAAATTGGCCTAGAGACTCTTGGACACTGCCCGGTTTACGGGCGTAAAGGAAGCGCGATAGCATTCAATATGGCGGGCAGGGAGCGGCATGAGCGCGCATTCTGAGCCGGAAGTGCGCTGCCCCACATATTGTTCCAGACATAAGACGTCATAGGCCCACGTCTGAAATGGGCATTAAGGACGTTGCCCAATATTGCGTGGGCCTTGGGCCTACCCATCCGGCACAGGGATTGCTCCCTGGGAGCAGGCCACCATGCCCGGCAGTAGGCCGAAACCTGGAGAATGGGCCCGGTCCATGGGATTAGGCCACCGTGCCTGGCAGTAGGCCGAAACCTGGAGAACGGGGCTGGTCCATGGGAGCAGGCCACCATGCCTGGCAGTAGGCCGAATCCTGGAGAACGGGGCTGGTCCATGGGAGTAGGCCACCGTGCCTGGCATTAGGCCGAATCCTGGAGAACGGGCCTGGTCCATGGGAGTAGGCCACCGTGCCTGGCAGTAGGCCGACTCCTGGAGAACGGGCCTGGTCCATGGGAGTAGGCCACCGTGCCTGGCAGTAGGCCGAATCCTGTGGAACGGGCCTGGTCCCTGTGAGCGCTCCACCGTGCCTGGCAGTAGGGCGAATCCTGGGGAAACGGGCCTGGTCCCCGGGAGTAGGCCGCAATGGGTCCTTTTAGCCCCCAGTAAAGACATGGAGGGCAGTTCGTGTGTGGGTAGAGAGCCGTGTAATATTCAAAATTTAAACGAACAAACTGAATGGTTATGAAAAGGTTAATCGTCCTCGCAAACCGGGACTGTATTTGCTGAGTTATTGTGTTGCCATGGCGATGGACACACTCAATCTTCTTCTCTGCAAAAGCTCTCTGTGTAATCGCTGGAGACGGTGACCTTTCAACCACCGTAGTCATGCAACCAAAGAAGGTTCCAGCACAGGAGAAGGCGGTTCGCCCGACTATCTCTGTGTTGGATCAATCCCAAACTAATCCCACTGCCCTGCTCTCTCGCCATAGCCCTGTATCAATCCCCAAACTAATCCCACTGCCCTGCTCTCTCGCCATAGCCCTGTATCAATCCCCAAACTAATCCCACTGCCCCGCTCTCTCCCCATAGCCCTGTATCAATCCCCAAACTAATCCCACTGCCCCGCTCTCTCCCCATAGCCCTGTATCAATCCCCAAATTAATCCCACTGCCACGCTCTCTCCCCATAGCCCTGTATCAATCCCAAACTAATCCCACTGCCCCACTCTCTCCCCATAGCCCTGTATCAATCCCCAAACTAATCCCACTGCCCCGCTCTCTCCCCATAGCCCTGTATCAATCCCCAAATTAATCCCACTGCCCCGCTCTCTCCCCGTAGCCCTGTATCAATCCCCAAACTAATCCCACTGCCCCACTCTCTCCCCATAGCCCTGTATCAATCCCCAAACTAATCCCACTGCCCCACTCTCTCCCCATAGCCCTGTATCAATCCCCAAACTAATCCCACTGCCCCGCTCTCTCCCCATAGCCCTGTATTAATCCCCAAACTAATCCCACTGCCCCACTCTCTCCCCATAGTCCTGTATCAATCCCAAACTAATCTCACTGCCCCGCTCTCCCCATAGCCCTGTATCAATCCCCAAACCAATCCCACTGCCCCGCTCTCTCCCCATAGCCCTGTATCAATCCCAAACTAATCCCACTGTCCCGCTGTCTCCCCATAGCCCTGTATCAATCCCCAAACTAATCCCACTGCCCCGCTCTCTCCCCATAGCCCTGTATCAATTCCCAAACTAATCCCACTGCCCCGCTCTCTCCACATAGCCCTGTATCAATCCCAAACTAATCCCACTGCCCCGCTCTCTCCCCATAGCCCTGTATCAATTCCCAAACTAATCCCACTGCCCCGCTCTCTCCACATAGCCCTGTATCAATCCCAAACTAACCCCACTGCTCCCGTCTCTCCCCATAGCCCTGTATCAATCCCAAACTAATCCCACTGCCCCGCTCTCTCCCCCATAGCCCTGTATCAATCCCAAACTAATCCCACTGCCCCGCTCTCTCCCCATAGCCCTGGATCAATCCGAAACTAATCCCACTGCCCTGCTCTCTCCCCATAGCCCTGTATCAATCCCAAACTAATCCCACTGCCCCGCTCTCTCCCCATAACCCTGTATCAATCCCAAACTAATCCCACTGCCCCGCTCTCTCCCCATAGTCCTGTATCAATCCCAAACTAATCCCACTTCCCCGCTCTCTCCCCATAGCCCTGTATCAATCCCAAACTAATCCCACTGCCCTGCTCTCTCCCCATAGCCCTGTATTAATCCCAAACTAATCCCATTGCCCCGCTCTCTCCCCATAGCCCTGTATCAATCCCAAACTAATCCCATTGCCCCGCTCTCTCCCCATAGCCCTGTATCAATCCCAAACTAATCCCACTGCCCTGCTCTCTCCCCATAGCCCTGTATCAAAACCAAACTAATCCCATTGCCCCGCTCTCTCCCCATAGCCCTGTATTAATCCCAAACTAATCCCATTGCCCCGCTCTCTCCCCATAGCCCTGTATTAATCCCAAACTAATCCCATTGCCCCGCTCTCTCCCCATAGCCCTGTATCAATCCCAAACTAATCCCATTTCCTTGCTCTCTCCCCATAACCCTGTATCAAAACCAAACTAATCCCATTGCCCCGCTCTCTCCCCATAGCCCTGTATTAATCCCAAACTAATCCCATTGCCCCGCTCTCTCCCCATAGCCCTGTATTAATCCCAAACTAATCCCACTGCCTCGCTCTCTCCCCATAGCCCTGTATTAATCCCAAACTAATCCCACTGCCTCGCTCTCTCCCCATAGCCCTGTATTAATCCCAAACTAATCCCACTGTCTCGCTCTCTCCCCATAGCCCTGTATCAATCCTAAACTAATCCCATTGCCCCGCTCTCTCCCCATAGCCCTGTATTAATCCCAAACTAATCCCACTGCCCCGCTCTCTCCCCATAGCCCTGTATTAATCCCAAACTAATCCCACTGCCCACGCTCTCTCCCCATAGCCCTGTATCAATCCTCAAACTAATCCCACTGTCTCGCTCTCTCCCCATAGCCCTGTATCAATCCTAAACTAATCCCATTGCCCCGCTCTCTCCCCATAGCCCTGTATTAATCCCAAACTAATCCCACTGCCCCGCTCTCTCCCCATAGCCCTGTATTAATCCCAAACTAATCCCACTGCCCACGCTCTCTCCCCATAGCCCTGTATCAATCCTCAAACTAATCCCACTGCTCACGCTCTCTCCCCATAGCTCTGTATCAATCCCAAACTAATCCCACTGCCCCGCTCTCTCCCCATAGCCCTGCATTAATCCCAAACTAATCCCACTGCCCACGCTCTCTCCCCATAGCCCTGTATCAATCCTCAAACTAATCCCACTGCTCACGCTCTCTCCCCATAGCTCTGTATCAATCCCAAACTAATCCCACAGCCCCGCTCTCTCCCCATAGCCCTGCATCAATCCCAAATTAATCCCACTGCTCACGCTCTCTCCCCAGAGCCATGTATCTATCTCAAACTAATCCCACTGCCCCGCTCTCTCCCCATAGCCCTGTATCAATCCCCAAACTAATCCCACTGCCCCGCTCTCTCCCCATAGCCCTGTATCAATCCGAAACTAATCCCACTGCCCTGCTCTCTCCCCATAGTCCTGTATCAATCCCAAACTAATCCCACTTCCCCGCTCTCTCCCCATAGCCCTGTATCAATCCCAAACTAATCCCACTGCCCCGCTCTCTCCCCATAGCCCTGTATCAATCCTAAACTAATCCCACTGCCCCGCTCTCTCCCCATAACCCTGTATCAATACCAAACTAATCCCATTGCCCCGCTCTCTCCCCATAGCCCTGTATCAATCCCAAACTAATCCCACTGCCCTGCTCTCTCCCCATAGCCCTGTATCAATCCCAAACTAATCCCACTGCCCCGCTCTCTCCCCATAGCCCTGTATCAATCCCAAACTAATCCCATTTCCTTGCTCTCTCCCCATAACCCTGTATCAAAACCAAACTAATCCCATTGCCCCGCTCTCTCCCCATAGCCCTGTATTAATCCCAAACTAATCCCACTGCCTCGCTCTCTCCCCATAGCCCTGTATCAATCCCCAAACTAATCCCACTGCCCCGCTCTCTCCCCATAGCCCTGTATTAATCCCAAACTAATCCCACTGCCCCGCTCTCTCCCCATAGCCCTGTATCAATCCTAAACTAATCCCACTGCCCCGCTCTCTCCCCATAACCCTGTATCAATACCAAACTAATCCCATTGCCCCGCTCTCTCCCCATAGCCCTGTATCAATCCCAAACTAATCCCACTGCCCCGCTCTCTCCCCATAGCCCTGCATTAATCCCAAACTAATCCCACTGCCCACGCTCTCTCCCCATAGCTCTGTATCAATCCCAAACTAATCCCACAGCCCCGCTCTCTCCCCATAGCCCTGCATCAATCCCAAATTAATCCTACTGCCCTGCTCTCTCCCCAGAGCCATGTATCTATCTCAAACTAATCCCACTGCCCCGCTCTCTCCCCATAGCCCTGTATCAATCCCAAACTAATCCCACTGCCCCGCTCTGTCCCCATTGCCCTGTATCAATCCCCAAATTAATCCCACTGCCCCGCTCTCTCCCCATAGCCCTGTATCAATCCCAAACTAATCCCACTGCCCCGCTCTCTCCCCATAGCCCTGTATCAATCCCAAACTAATCCCACTGCCCCGCTCAGTCCCCATTGCCCTGTATCAATCCCCAAACTAATCCCACTGCCCCGCTCAGTCCCCATTGCCCTGTATCAATCCCCAAATTAATCCCACTGCCCCGCTCTCTCCCCATAGCCCGGTGTGAATCCCAGACTAATCCCACTGCCCCGCTCACCCTGCATAGTCCAGGGATGAAGCCTTGGCTCTTCCTGCAGTGTGCAGTTCAGTACCACACTGGGTGAGTTGTTTATGTTCTGAAGTAGAGAGGAACCACATTAAAGGTTGAACGGTACTGTGGTATTTTGCCTGCGGGGCAGAATCAGGGCGTCTCCACTCACACGTGTTCAGACAGTAACAGATTGCTCTCCCCACAGGCCCAGGCTGTGTGTCATTGTTTATTAAACTCAAGGAAGACAACTATGGAAATGGAATAGACAGGGTTAGATTCAGAGTGAATCTCCCTCTACACTGTCCCATCAAACACTCCCAGGGCAAGGAGGCACTGAGGGTAATTGTAACCCTCTATAGCTGCACTGTGTCTGGGTTGCTCACAAACTTTAGCCTCGGGGCCTGGGGCGAGGCCTGGTTTTAATTTGAATCTTTTATGTACCTGTAGGTCCTGACATCGCGGCAGAGATGGAGGAAGAAGCAGACCTCGAGCTCCCAGTCCGCCACCAGCCCGTCTCCCTCATCACTCGAGGCCGGACCAAGCGACAGAGACCCCGGCAGGAGACCCAGGCCAGCCCGGAGCCTGAGGCCCAGTCCCCGCCCGGGGTGATCTCCTCCCCCGACCCAGCCCGTTGTCGGCTGGACGAGGAGGACCAGGTATGGGCCCGAGGGGGTAGGACAGCAGGGGCCAAGACAGCCAGGGAGAGAGGAGGCCCGGACACCCGTCCCGTCGCAGACGACTCCCGGGGCCACAGTCGGCCAGGCAGAAGGCGGCGCGACAGCAAAGGGCTCGCGGCCCTCCCCGACACTAGGTCTCAGGCTCTCCTCAAGCACGCTAGGCCCCAGGCTCGCCTCGACTCTCGGCCTCAGGCCCTCCCCAACCAAAGGCCTCAGGCTCTCTCCGACTCAAGGCCCCAGGCTCTCCCCGACTCTAGGCCCCAGGCTCTCCCCGACTCTAGGCCCCAGGCTCTCTCCGACTCCAGGCACCAGGCTCTCCCCGACTCTAGGCCCCAGGCTCTCCCCGACTCTAGGCCCCAGGCTCTCCCCGACTCTAGGCCCCAGTCACTCCCTGACTCTAGGCCCCAGTCTCTCCCCGACTCTAGGCCCCAGGCTCTCCCCGGATCTAGGCCCCAGGCCTTCCCCGCCCCCCCTCAGCCCCTGGCCGAGGAGAGCAGCGAGACGGAGTCGGAGGGTAGCGAGGGCACGCCCTCCGAGGAGGCCGCGGCCCTCGGCAGCTTCGACGAGCAGCGGCTGCTGTACTCCATGATCGGGAAGGGGCTGGACCACCTCGGGGGACCTCTGCCAGCATGCCAGCGGGGGGCGGACGAGCGGTACTGCACGCACTGCGGGAGCCGGAAGCAGGATGGGCGGAGGTTGAAGGGGATCCTGGCCCCGGGACCCTGGATCGTGCCGAGGAGAGAGAAACTACTGGAGATCGTGGACGGGTCGTGGTCGAGTTGAACAGGTTGGGGAGCGGGAGCGGAGGCGAAGGATGTGGTCAAGACTTGGCGGGGCGGGGAGGCTGCTAGGATTGCACCACGAGCACTATCCGTCAGGAGAGGGTCTGGGGAGGGGAGTGCGAGGGACGGGTTTGATGGGCTGAGGGAGTGAGTTCGCTTTTAAGTGTCAGTCTCCGTCTCCGAGTCAGAAGGTCGTGGGTTTTAAGCCCCCACTCCAGAGACTCGAGCCCCGTAATCCAGGCCCGACGCTCCCCCGGTGCCAGTACTGAGGGCGCGCCGCACTGTCGGAGGGACGGTACTGAGGGAGCGCCGCACTGTCGGAGGGGCGGTACTGAGGGAGCGCCGCACTGTCGGAGGGGCGGTACTGAGGGAGCGCCACACTGTCGGAGGGGCAGTACTGAGGGAGCGCCGCACTGTCGGAGGGGCGGTACTGAGGGAGCGCCGCACTGTCGGAGGGGCAGTGCTGAGGGAGCGCCGCACTGTCGGAGGGGCAGTACTGAGGGAGCGCCGCACTGTCGGAGGGGCGGTACTGAGGGAGTGCCGCACTGTCGGAGGGGCGGTACTGAGGGAGCGCCGCACTGTCGGAGGGGCAGTACTGAGGGAGTGCCGCACTGTCGGAGGGGCAGTACTGAGGGAGCGCCGCACTGTCGGAGGGGCAGTACTGAGGGAGCGCCGCACTGTCGGAGGGGCGGTACTGAGGGAGCGCCGCAATGTCGGAGGGGCAGTACTGAGGGAGCACCGCACTGTCGGAGGGGCAGTACTGAGGGAGCACCGCACTGTCGGAGGGGCGGTACTGAGGGAGCGCCGCACTGTCGGAGGGGCAGTACTGAGGGAGCGCCGCACTGTCGGAGGGGCGGTACTGAGGGAGCGCCACACTGTCGGAGGGGCGGTACTGAGGGAGCGCCGCACTGTCGGAGGGGCGGTACTGAGGGAGCGCCGCACTGTCGGAGGTGCGGTACTGAGGGAGCGCCGCACTGTCGGAGGGGCGGTACTGAGGGCGCGCCGCACTGTCGGAGGGGCGGTACTGAGGGAGCGCCGCACTGTCGGGGCGGTACTGAGGGAGCGCCGCACTGTCGGAGGGGCAGTACTGAGGGAGCGTCGTACTGTCGGAGGGGCAGTACTGAGGGAGCGCCGCACTGTCGGAGGGGCAGTACTGAGGGAGCGTCGTACTGTCGGAGGGGCGGTACTGAGGGAGCGCCGCACTGTCGGAGGGGCAGTACTGAGGGAGCGCCGCACTGCCTTTCGGGAGGAGAGGTTTAGCTGAGGCCCTGTCTGCTCTCTCAGGTGGACGTAAAAGATCCCATGGCCACTATCGGAAGAAGAGCAGGGGGGAGTTCTCCCCGGTGTCCTGGGGCCAATATTTATCCCTCAACCAACATCACTAAAAAACATGATCCGGTCATTTATCACATTGCTGTTTGTGGGAGCTTGCTGTGCACAAATTGGCTGCCGCGTTTCCCACATTACAACAGTGACCACACTTCAAAAAAGTCCTTCATTGGCTGTGAAGCTCTTTGGGACGTCCTGAGGTGGTGAAAGGCGCTGGAGAAATGGGAGTTCTGTTTAAATGAAGGATGTTATATATCGAATTCTAAAGAGAGTCAGTTTTTTGTATAACTTGTATAATATTATGTGCTATGAATTAATAAAAACCCATTACGCAACCCAGCCAGGCTGTGCCTCTATCGATCATTTCTGTCACGTGACTGCTGGCGGTCCTCTCAGTCTAACTCAGATCCGTCCGTACCTTGTCGGCTGTATCCCACTTTTCCTTGTACCATCCCATCCAGTCGCTTAAAATCCTCGAAGGAGTTTGTCAAAGGAGGCTCACTCCTCCCCCTCCCCCAGCCCCGCCCTCTAACCTTTGACTCGCCCCCGTCACCTCTGACCCCCCCCCCCGAGATGAGCTTCCGACCCCACATGCTCTCCATCACCAAGACTGCCTACTTCCACTGCCCGTAACATCGCCCGAACCCTCATCCCCCAACTCCTAACTCGCACCCAGTCCCGTTCACCCATCACCCCACCCTGCGCTCGCTGAGCTACACTGGCTCCACTGGAGTGGAGCTAATTTACAGAGCAAACGGGAAACTGTTCAACCTCCGCCGCCTCCAGTCCAGATCCAAGGTCGTCCCATCCTCTGTCGTCGAATTACAGTATACAGACGATGCATGCGTCTGCGCTCACTCGGAGGTCGTACTCCAAGCCATCGTCAACACCTTCACCGAAGCGTACGAGTGCATGGGTCTTACACTAAACATCCGTAAGACAAAGGTCCTCTACCAACCTGCCCCCGCCACACAGTGCTGCCCCCCGATTATCAAAATCCACGACGAGGCCTTGGACAACGTGGACCACTTTCCATACCTCGGGAGCCTACTGTCAACAAGGGCAGACGTCGACGACGAAGTCCAACACCGCCTTCAGTGTGCCAGTGCAGCCTTCGGTCGCCTGAGGAAGAGAGTGTTTGAAGACCAGGACCTGAAACCCGGCACTAAGCTCATGGTCTACAGAGCAGTAGTGATACCCGCCCTGCTGTATGCCTCAGAGACATGGACCATGTACAGCAGGCACCTCAAAGCACTGGAGAGGTACCACCAACGCTGCCTCCACAAGATCCTGCAAATCCATTGGCAGGATAGGCGCACCAACGTCAGTGTTCTTGCTCAGGCCAACATCCCCAGCATCGAAGCTTTGGCCACGCTTGATCAGCTCCGATGGACGGGTCACATTGTCCGCATGCCCGATACGAGACACCCAAAACAAGCGCTCTACTCGGAGCTCTGGCACGGCAAGAGAGCCCCAGGTGGGCAGAGGAAACGCTTCAAGGACACCCTCAAAGCCTCCTTGAAAAAGTGCAACATCCCCACGGACACCTGGGAATCCCTGGCCCAAGACCGCACAAAGTGGAGGAGAAGCATCCGGGAAGGCGTCGAACACCTCGAGTCTCTGCGCTGGGAGCAAGCGGAAGCCAAGCGCAAACAGCGGAAAGAGCGCACGTCAACCCAAGCACCCCACCCACCCACCCCTTCAACCACCGTCTGCCCCACCTGTGACAGAGACTGTAGGTCCCGCATTGGACTCATCAGTCACCTGAGAACTCATTTTTAATGTGGAAGCAAGTCATCCTCGGTTCCAAGGGACTGCCTAAGACATTGGCTACCAGTCCGGCAACACCTCAAGGGAATACAACCTACTTGACCTCGTCCTCACCAATCTACCTGTCGCAGACAGTATTGGTAGGAGTGACCAAGGACCACCAGTCCTTGTGGAGACGAAGTCCCGTCTTCACACTGAGGACATCCTCCATCGTGTTGTGTGGCACTACCACCGTGCTCAATGGGATAGATTCAGAACAGATCTAGCAGCTCAAAACTGGGCATCCATGAGGCGCTGTGGGCCACCAGCAGCAGCAGAATTGTATTCCACCACAATCTGTAACCTCATAGCCCGGCATATCCCTCACTCTACCATTACCATCAAGCCAGGGGACCAACCCTGGTTCAATGAGGAGTGTAGAAGAGCATGCCAGGAGCAGCACCAGGCGTACCTAAAAATGCCAACCTGGGGAAGCTGCAACACAGGACTACATGCACGCTAAACAATGGAAGCAACATGCTATAGACAGGGCTAAGCGATCCCACAATCAACGGATCAGATCAAAGCTCTGCAGTCCTGCCACATCCAGTCGTGAATGGTGGTGGACCATTAAACATCCATGAACATCCCCATTGTAGGGAGTTTGCAAAATTCCCCCACCTCGCCTGCTTTCCGAATCAAGCAAAGTTGGCCACTTTTTAAACGTACAAAATGGAGTTCTGGAACACGTGACCAGAAAGCTGCTGGAAGTGAGTCATTTTTCTCCCCAGCAACAAGACTGGAGACAGGGCCTGGAGTTCCACAGTCCCTATGTGGATTCCAGGCCAGACATGGAATTGAATATGTAATAGCAAGTCGCCAGTAGGCCGGTAAGAACAATGAACCTGGTTGCACTGCAATCAGGGTTAAGCTAGTTAAAACCATCATCGGGCCCATCCTAACAGATCCAATCATATCAGAAGCCGTTTTAGAGGACTAGGCACCAGAGACACCATTGTGTGACTGAAACCAAAAGCAATGAGGGCCGGTGATAAGGCCGTTAGTGGGAAATCGGCCGTTTTGCAGCCATTTACAGTTAACGAAGTAACCTGGGACACCTCTCGATCGGGGGGAGGCAAGGCAGATCGAGAGAGTATAACTGTTTTTAGTAAGCAGACAGAAAGGGCAGTTCGAGACACTTCGACTTGGAACACACTTCGGGAGAGACAGCTTCTACACTTCACTTCGATTTCATCCTGGGACTTCGCTGCAAAAGGGAAACTTCGAGGACTCTACTGGGAGAAGCAGTCTCCAAGACGGGGAAGGCTATGCGCAGCAGGCCCATGCTTTGGTAAGCAGGCGAAGCTCCCGGTCCGTACTGCCTCCCGATTTAAACCTGACTGTTCCCCCCGCCCCGTGCCCACCACCTCAGGCAGGGATTCAGAGTGGAACCAGGAAGACACGGGACGGAGTGCACCATCCCGGTACGGACCGGAGCCCAGAGCGGGCCTCGCTAAACGGCGCAGCCCGACCCAGGAGGGAAGCCTTTTCGCCCAGCCAAGGAGGAAGATCCACTACCTGACTGACGGGAGAGTGTGTGGCCAGTGCACACTGAACTTTACCAGGCCAGACCAACTAAAGCTGCAGTCCCAGGACAACCTAAAGGCCTTTGTTCCAATGCGTTGGGTGAGCATGAGAGTCTGACCCCCCTTTAGTTCGACCTAGGTTAGGGATAGTGTAGGAGGTGGGGATAAGACTAAGGGGAGTGTTAATGTGTGATACCCCTCGATGTGTCGTACTCCTTCCCGCACTCGCGTGCCCTCTGTTTTGAATACATAGTATTCCTTTTTTTCCCCCTCTTTTTAGCCTTGGTTTAGTATCGTTGAACCAATTAATTTCTCTGCTTGCTTGTTTTGTTTTATTTTTCTCTCAATAAAACCGTTATTATTTGAACCTTTCACCTGCTTGTCTGTCTCGAGCTTGTTATTCTGCGCATCAGCTGCCTGGTAGGATCCCAGTGTCAGAACTGAGTGGGAGTGTGGGGACGCCTCGAAAACGTCCACTGGGTCAGGCCCGGGCCAAACCGACCACACAACCAACAACCCCTACACCATCCTCAATGATGGTGGAGCCCAGCACGTGAGTTTGGAATTGATACAGGGTTTTGGGGAGAGAGCGGGGCAGTAGGATTAGTTTGGGGATTGATACAGGGCTATGTGGAGAGAGCGGGGCAGTGGGATTAGTTTGGGAGTGATACAGGGCTATGGGGAGAGAGCGGAGCAGTGGGATTAGTTTGGGATTGATACAGGGCTATGGGGAGAGAGCGGGGCAGTGGGATTAGTTTGGGATTGATACAGGGCTATGGGGAGAGAGCGGAGCAGTGGGATTAGTTTGGGATTGATACAGGGCTATGTGGAAAGAGCGGGGCAGTGGGATTAGTTTGGGGATTGATACAGGGCTATGGGGAGAGAGCGGAGCAGTGGGATTAGTTTGGGGGTTGATACAGGGTTATGGGGAGAGAGCGGGGAAATGGGATTAGTTTGGGATTGATACAGGGCTATGGGGAGAGAGCGGAGCAGTGGGATTAGTTTGGGATTGATACAGGGCTATGGGGAGAGAGCGGGGCAGTGGGATTAGTTTGGGATTGATACAGGGCTATGGGGAGAGAGCGGAGCAGTGGGATTAGTTTGGGATTGATACAGGGCTATGTGGAAAGAGCGGGGCAGTGGGATTAGTTTGGGATTGATACAGGGCTATGGGGAGAGAGCGGGGCAGTGGGATTAGTTTGGGATTGATACAGGGCTATGGGGAGAGAGCGGAGCAGTGGGATTAGTTTGGGATTGATACAGGGCTATGGGGAGAGCAGGGCAGCGGGATTAGTTTGGGATTGATACAGGGCTATGGGGAGAGAGCGGGGCAGTGGGATTAGTTTGGGATTGATACAGGGCTATGGGGAGAGAGCGGAGCAGTGGGATTAGTTTGGGATTGATACAGGGCTATGTGGAAAGAGCGGGGCAGTGGGATTAGTTTGGGGATTGATACAGGGTTATGGGGAGAGAGCGGGGAAATGGGATTAGTTTGGGATGGATACAGAGCTATGGGGAGAGAGCGGGGCAGTGGGATTAGTTTTGGATTGATACAGGGCTATGGGGAGAGAGCGGGGCAGTGGGATTAGTTTGGGGATTGATACAGGGCTATGGGGAAAGAGCGGGGCAGTGGGATTAGTTTGGGGATTGATACAGGGCTATGGGGAGAGAGCGGAGCAGTGGGATTAGTTTGGGATTGATACAGGGCTATGGGGAGAGAGTGGGGCAGTGGGATTAGTTTGGGGATTGATACAGGGCTATGGGGAGAGAGCGGGGCAGTGGGATTAGTTTGGGGATTGAGACAGGTCTATGGGGAGAGAGCGGGGCAATGGGATTAGTTTGGGATTGATATAGGGCTATGGGGGGAGAGCAGGGCAGTGGGATTAGTTTGGGGATTGATACAGGGCTATGGGGAGAGAGCGGGGTAGTGGGATTTGTTTGGGATTGATACAGGGCTATCGGGAGAGAGCGGGGCAGTGGGATAAGTTTGGGGATTGATACAGGGCTATGGGGAGAGAGCGGGGCAATGGGATTAGTTTGGGGATTGATACAGGGCTATGGGGAGAGAGCGGGGCAGTTGGATTAGTTTGGGGATACAGGGCTATGGGGAGAGAGCGGGGTGGTGGGATTAGTTTGGGATTGATACAGGGCTATGGGGAGAGAGCGGGGCAGTGGGATTAGTTTGGGGATTGATACAGGGCTATGGGGAGAGAGCGGGGCAGTGGGATTAGTTTGGGGATTGATACAGGGCTATGGGGAGAGAGCGGGGCAGTGGGATTAGTTTGGGATTGATACAGGGCTATGGGGAGAGAGCGGGGCAGTGGGATTAGTTTGGGGATTGTGATGAAATATTCCATTCATCACTCATCAGTATTTCTCTGCCTGTGACTGTGGTTGGTTTCAGTTTCATTTCCATTGTATTGTACTGTGTGTAGGGCTCCGCCCATACCTGGCTCCTATGTAAGCTGGCCCAGCCTGCAGCACATCCAGTACGGCAGACCTCTGGATGGAAGATACATTCTCCTCTGTGTGTTACCTTCTGAGTCAATAAAAGCCTTGTTTTGTTTCGCTAACATCGAGTCTCGGATTTATTGAGGCACATCAATTTTATTGACTTAATTTTCAACACAATGGATCAACTCTTGAAACCCGAACGTTTGGATTTGGACCAGCATGCTTCGGGCGCATCGGCACGCTTCGGACACTGGTTTATGTGTATGGAATTCTTCCTGGACAATTCCGCAGCCGTCAAAGACGCTACGGACGCTGCGAGTATGAAACTCGGAATCCTGCGGAATTGGGTAAGCCACCGGGTTTACCCCCTCATCCAAGACGCCGACACGTACCCGGCCGCCTGCGACATCTTAAAGGCGCATTACCAGCAGCCTACGAATGAGGTGTATGCTAGGCATCTGCTCGCCACTCGCGCACAGCGACCTGGGGAATCAGTGGAGGAGTTCCTAGGCACCCTGAAAACGCTTGGCAAAGACTGCAAGTGCCAAGATGTAAAAGCCGCAGTGTACACTGACGAGCTTGTTCGCGATGCCTTTATCACAGGCCTCAGCTCCGCTTACATCCGGCAGAGACTGCTGGAAAAAACGGGATTGGACCTGAAACAGGCTGCGGACACAGCACGATCCCTGGATGTGGCCCAGAGAAACTCGGACGCCTACTCTTCAGCCCGCGCCGTCCACGCCGCCACGTGTGCACCAAGGGCGCCGCCATCTTGGAAGGCATCTTCCCCGCCCGGCAGCCCGACACCGTCGGGGCCCCGCTCTCCCCCCAAGAAGCCCTACGACAGCCGCGACGCGTCGGGGACCCAACTGCTACTTCTGCGGGCAGCCGAAGCACACCAGAAACCTGTGCCTGGCGAAAGGCACCACCTGCTTTAAGTGCGGTAAGAAGGGGCACTTCGGGAAGGTGTGCAGAGGGAACCCCGCCGGAAAACCCGCCACCACCGCGTGTGCGCCGTGGGAGCGGCCATCTTGGACGCCATCTTGCCCGACCTCGTGGGGTCCGCCATCTTGTGAGCAGACAGCGTGGACGCCATCTTGTCTCGATCAGGGCCCTACAGTGGCATCGGTCACAGTGGACCAGACCAGGCCGCACCCGCTATCCAAATCAATGGTGGACATCGAGGTAAACGGGTGCAGGGTTAAATGTTTAATTGACAGTGGAAGCACGGAGAGTTTTATCCACCCTGAACTGGTACAACAACTCTCCCTAAAGGTGGTCCCTACTCGGGGTACCACCTCTATGGCTGATAAAACCCAGACATCGACCATTATGGGTTACTGCACGGTACAATTGTGCGTTAACGGAACTGTATACGATAATTTTGAAGTATTAATCATGAAGAATCTATGTGCGAGCGTGATCTTGGGCCTGGATTTCCAGTGCTACCACCAAAGCATCACGCTCAATTACGGTGGGTCCCAGCCGCCCCTCACAGTGTGCGGTCTGGCTACCCTGAAGGTAAAGCCGCCTTCGCTATTCGCGAACCTTACCCCTAACTGCCGGCCAATAGCGACCAAAAGCAGGAGGTACAGCTGGGAGGACAGGCGGTTTATCGCGACCGAGGTAGACAGGCTCCTGAAAGAGCGCATTATTGAACGCAGCAATAGCCCGTGGCGCGCCCAAGTGGTGGTGGTAAGGGGTAGCGAGAAGAAACGGATGGTGATCGACTATAGCCAAACGATCAACAGGTACACCGAACTAGACGCCTACCTGCTACCCCGCATATCAGAAATGGTGAACCAAATCGCCCAATACCGGGTGTTCTCCACCATCGACCTCAAGTCAGCGTACCACCAGCTCCCTATCAGACCAGAGGACCGCCCGTACACCGCCTTCGAGGCGAACGGACGCCTCTACCAATTCCTCAGAGTCCCCTTTGGGGTGACGAATGGGGTCTCGGTCTTCCAGAGGGAGATGGACCGCATGGTCGATGACCACCACTTGCAGGCGACCTTCCCCTACCTCGACAACGTCACCATCTGCGGTCACAACCAGCAGGATCACGACTCGAACCTCGAGAGGTTCCTGAAAACCGCACAAAAACTCAACCTCACCTACAACGAGGACAAGTGCGTTTACAACACCACGCGCCTCTGCATACTAGGCAGCGTGGTGGAGAATGGGGAAATCGGACCAGACCCCGACCGATTGCGCCCCCTACGGGAGCTGCCCCTGCCCAACACTCCCAAAGCCCTGAAAAGGTGCCTGGGGTTATTTTCTTATTATTCCCAATGGGTCCCCAACTACTCCGACAAAGCCCGCCCCCTCTTGAAAGCATCCTCTTTTCCGCTCTCTGCTGAGGCCCATGCCGCCTTCAAAAGCATTAAGCAGGATATTGAGCGGGCCACGCTACAGGCAGTGGATGAGAACACTCCCTTTCAAGTGGAAAGTGATGCGTCTGACTTTGCCTTGGCGGCCACCCTCAACCAGACGGGGCGGCCCGTAGCTTTCTTCTCGAGGACCCTCCAAGGGCCCGAGATCAGACACTCCCCCGTAGAAAAGGAGGCCCAAGCCATCATGGAGGCAGTGCGCCACTGGCGCCACTACCTAGCCGGCAAACGCTTCACCCTACTTACCGACCAGCGGTCGGTAGCGTTTATGTTCAATAATAAACAGAGGGGGAAGATTAAAAATGATAAGATTCTTAGGTGGCGGATCGAGCTCTCCACCTTCGATTATGACATCATTTACCGGCCAGGGGCCCTTAACGAATCCCCCGACGCCTTCTCACGAGGGATGTGTGCCAGCGCCACCGGGGATCGGCTACAGACCCTCCACAATGACCTCTGCCACCCAGGGGTCACGCGGCTGTTCCACTTCATAAAGTCCCGCAACTTACCCTACTCGATTGAGGAAGTTCGGTCCCTGACCAGGAACTGTCGCACTTGCGCTGAGTGCAAGCCTCGGTTCTACCGCCCAGATAGAGCCCACTTAATCAAAGCTACACGGCCCTTTGAGCGGCTCAGCTTAGATTTCAAGGGCCCCCTCCCGTCCGTCGACCGCAATGTTTACTTCCTGAACATTGTGGACGAATACTCTCGTTTCCCATTCGCCTTCCCCTGCCCAGACATGACCAGCGCCACGGTCATTAAATGCCTCAACAGCCTGTTCTGCCTGTTCGGTATGCCGAGCTACATCCATATGGATAGGGGGGCGTCCTTCATGAGTGAAGAGCTACGCCAGTACATGCTGTCCAGGGGGATCGCCACGAGCCGTACCACCAGCTACAACCCCCGGGGTAACGGTCAAGTGGAGCGAGAGAACGGGACAGTATGGAAAGCAGTCACTCTAGCTCTAAGGACCAAAGGCCTCCCTATCTCCCGCTGGCAGGAAGTCCTCCCAGATGTGCTCCATTCGATACGGTCGCTATTGTGTACTGCCACTAATGTCACGCCTCACGAGCGAATGTTTGTCTTTCCCCGGAAATCCACCTCAGGCGTATCCATGCCGTCATGGCTCTCCACCCCAGGTCCGGTATTCGTGCGAAGGCATGTGAGGGGCCACAAGACGGACCCTCTCGTGGAGTCAGTGCACCTACTCCACGCCAACCCCCAATACGCGTATGTCCGGCACGCCGACGGAAGGGAGCACACCGTGTCCATAAAAGACGTCACCCCAGCCGGTAACGACAACAACCACGACAACAGCAGCAACAACGACCACAGCAACTCTTACCCACCCACTACTCTTTCATCACCCCCGGAAGAACATCGACCAACGGTACCCCCACCAACTACCCCTTCAACAACCCTGGCGGCACCCCCGGCAGAGACCCAGGAGGCCACCGGGGACACCCAGCCGACACCCGCGGCACCACAACAGCCACGTCGATCGCAGAGGACTATCAAACCCCCGAACAGACTAAATCTATAGAAGGGGTGAATGTGATGAAATATTCCATTCATCACTCATCAGTATTTCTCTGCCTGTGACTGTGGTTGGTTTCAGTTTCATTTCCATTGTATTGTACTGTGTGTAGGGCTCCGCCCATACCTGGCTCCTATGTAAGCTGGCCCAGCCTGCGGCACATCCAGTACGGCAGACCTCTGGATGGAAGATACATTCTCCTCTGTGTGTTACCTTCTAAGTCAATAAAAGCCTTGTTTTGTTTCGCTAACATCGAGTCTCGGATTTATTGAGGCACATCAGGGATTGATACAGGGCTATGGGGAGAGCAGGGCATTGAGATTAGTTTGGGGATTGATACAGGGCTATAGGGAGAGAGCGGGGCAGTGGGATTCGTTTGTGGATTGATACAGGGCGATAGGGAGCGAGCGGGGCAGTGTGATTAGTTTGGGTTTGATACAGAGTTATGGGGAGAGAGTGAGGTAGTGGAATTAGTTTTTGGATTGATACAGGGCTATGGGGGGAGAGCGGGGCAGTGGGATTAGTTGGGGATTGATGCAGGTCTACGGGGAGAGCGGGGCAGTGAGATTAGTTCGGGGATTGATACAGGGCTATGGGGGGAGAGCGGGGCAGTGGGATTAGTTTGGGATTGATACATGGCTCTGGGGAGAGAGTGGGGCAGTGGGATTAGTTTGGGATTGATACAGGGCTATGGGGAGAGTGGGGCAGTGAGGTTAGTTTGGGGATTGATACAGGGCTATGGGGAGAGAGTGGGGCAATGGGATTATTTTGGGGATTTATACAGGGCTATGGGGAGAGAGCAGGGCAGTGGGATTAGTTTGGGATTGATACAGGGCTATGGGGAGAGAGCGGGGCAGTGGGATTAGTTTGGGATTGATACAGGACTATGGGGAGAGAGCGGGGCAGTGGGGTTAGTTTGGGATTGATACAGGGCTATGGGGAGAGAGCGGGGCAGTGGGATTAGTTTGGGATTGATACAGGGCTATGGGGAGAGAGTGGGGCAGTGGGATTAGTTTGGGATTGATACAGGGCTATGGGGAGAGAGCGGGGCAGTGGGATTAGTTTGTGGATTGATACAGGGCTATGGGGAGAGAGCGGGGCAGTGGGATCAGTTTGGGATTGATACAGGGCTATGGGGAGAGAGCGGGGCAGTGGGATTAGTTTGGGATTGATACAGGGCTATGGGGAGAGAGCGCGGTAGTGGGATTAGTTTGGGGATTGATACAGGGCTATGGGGAGAGAGCGGGGCAGTGGGATCTGTTGAGTCTGTGTTTTCCCAATTGTAGTTATGCTGAATAACTGGACACAGACAACAGAATACTTAAACAGGTCTTTAGTAGTTGAGGGTCAGGGCTGAACTGAAATACAAACTGCTCCACAGTGTTTATATACCGGTGTGGTCACCACCGGTACTACAATATACAGGAGCCATCAGAAAGTAGTTCATCACCTTAAGGTAGTCTCTTAAGGTGGTACAGGTTACATACACTACAATTCCTCCCCTTTTAGCTTAACAGTATACACCCCAATTTAAACATAACATGGATAACATATATACAACTTTCATACAAAGCTGTTCAAAGATTCAGTCTCTGAGGAGGCCTCCTGATCCGGGCCGGATAACGCCTTTCAGGGGTCTCTGGTTCTCGTTGCTGAGGTGACTCATCCATTTGATCTCTTATGGATTGAACATCATCATGTACGTTCGAGTCTGAGGTAGATGCTACAGGCTCAATAACTTCTTCAACTGGTGTCTCTGCCGTAGACATGGGGTCGACCCTTGTTCTCGATTCCACAAGTTGGTCAGCATGACGTCGTATTACGTTCTCACCAACGTCTACCGTGTACATCAAGGGTCCCTGTCGGGCACGAATTGTTCCGGATTGCCATTTATCATTCCTATAGTCCCTGGCCAACACTGTTTGTCCTATTTCGAAACTCCGAGTGACCTTGTTATTTACGTGCTGGAATTGTTTGTTTTCGACTTCCCTACGCAAATTGGGTTTTAACAAATCCAACCGGGACCGCAACCTCCTGTTAAAGAACATTATGGCAGGGCTTTGATTTGTCACTGCATGCGTGGCGTTTCGATACACCATTAGGAAATTGTCCACCTTGTGTTGTAGTGGAATATGGTCTTCGCTCATGGCCTTTATCGCCTTTTTGAACGTTTGTACAAATCTCTCGGCCAACCCATTGGTAGCCGGATGATATGGGGCAGATGTATAGTGTTTCACCCCATTCTTCTTCATGAATTTCTGGAATTCTTCTGACACGAACTGTGGTCCGTTGTCTGAACATATTTGTTCCAGCACCCCATTCCTTGCAAATATGGTTCTTAGGACTGCAATCGTCTTTTCAGAGGTAGTGGTCGACATCTTAATCACTTCTGGCCATTTAGAATGTGCGTCTACCGCTATCAAAAACATGGAATCCATGAATGGACCTGCAAAGTCGATATGCACACGTTGCCATGGGGTTGAAGGCCATTCCCACGGATGCAGCGGTGCAATTGGAGGTGCATTTTGAACTTTTTGGCACCCTGAGCAGCTTTTAGTCAGATCCTCTATTTGTTTGTCGATACCTGGCCACCACACATAAGCCCTAGCAAGGCCTTTCATCTTGACTCCCCCCAGATGACCTTCATGCAGTTCCTTCAGAACTCTCTCCCTTAATTTAGGAGGAATAATCACCCTTGTTCCATACATCAATGTTCCTTGACAGACGGACAGCTGCTCTCGTCTGGCTGAGAATGCAGGTAACAATGGTTCGCCATGTGTTGGCCATCCCTTCACTGTCAAATCGTAGACCCGAGACAGTGTCGGGTCGTTTCTGGTCTCTCTCTCAATACTCGCATTGGTGACTGGTAAGCATTCGATGATGGTCGAGTGAAATATCTCGACAGGGTCAACTGTCGGTGCCTCTTCCGCTGTAGGTAGTGGCAGGCGCAACAGCCCATCAGCATTACCATGTTGCTTTGTACCTTTGAATTCGATCTCATATTGATGTGCCCCTAGGAAAAGGGACCATCTCTGAAGCCTCTGCGCCGTCATAACTGGAACACCCTTCTTAGGGTTAAAAATGGAAACCAACGGCTGGTGATCTGTCAGCAGCGTAAACCTTTGGCCTTGCAGGTAATGGTTAAATTTCTTAACTCCCCACACGAGGCTGATAGCCTCCCTATCTATCTGAGCATAGTTGCGCTCAGCGGAGGTCAATGATCTGGATGCGAACGCGACTGGCCTTTCCAAGCCATTTGGCAACTTATGTGAGAGCACTGCCCCAATACCATATGGAGAAACATCACAAGCTAAACGAATAGGCAGCGTTGGGTTAAAGTGAGCCAACACTTCCTTAGAGGTGATCAGTGCCTTGCTTTTTTGAAAAGCCCGCTTACAGTCCTCGCTCCACTTCCATGGTACTCCCATTTGCAAAAGAGTGTTCAGCGGGTGTAACACCGTGGATAAATTGGGAAGAAACTTGTGGTAATAGTTAATCAACCCAAGGAACGACCTCAACTGGGATACATTTTCCAGAGCGGGAGCTTTCACAACAGCTTCGATCTTGTCAGGTGACTTATGAAGCCCCTCCTGGTCAATGACGTGACCGCAGTACGAGATTCGCTTCTGAAAGAACTCACATTTCTGGCGATTAACTCTGAGTCCATATTCTTTCAATCTGGTGAGCACCTGCTCCAAATTCGCGAGGTGTTCCTTATCATCTCCTGTAATCAGAATATCGTCCAGGTAGCATTGTGTGCCTGGAATTCCCTGTAATACCTGCTCCATGGCCCTTTGCCAAATCGCTGGAGCCGATGCCACTCCAAAAACCAGTCTATTATACCGATATAAGCCCTTATGTGTGTTGATCGTGAGATACTGGCGTGACGCTTCATCAACTTCCATCTGTAAGTACGCCTGCGCCAGGTCTATCTTGGTGAAGTGTTTCCCGCCAGACAGCGAAGCGAAGATATCCTCAATCCGCGGAAGCGGATATTGCACCGTGTGAAGAACCGGATTAACAGTGATCTTGAAATCGCCACAGATGCGAACCTTCCCAGGTTCCCCCGGCTTGTTGCTCAACGAACGCTTCATGACGGGAACAATGGGCGTGGCCCATTCGCTCCAGTCCACCTTTGACAGTACTCCTGAACGTTCTAGCCCTTCCAGCTCTGCTTCCACAGCAGGTTGTATCGCATAAGGTACCGGTCTGGCTTTAAAAATTTTTGGGTTTGCATGTTCTTCAACCTTGATGTTTGCCGTAATTCCTTTCAGTGTTCCCAGTCCCTGTTGGAACACCTCCTTAGCATCGTCCAATATTTTGGACAGTCGTTTAGATTTGACGTCGTCCTCTTCACAGGAATCTACAGTTAGTGCTTGTAAGGAATGCCAGTCCATATTTATCCTCCGGATCCATTCCCGTCCCAGTAGTGGTGGACCTCCCTCAGGTAACACATACAAGTCCATTCCCTGACTTTCTTTACCATTGTAGACCACCTTTACCTTTATCTTTCCGATGGGGTATACTCTTTGCCCCGTGTATGTTTTCAATACAATCTCCGTATCCCTCAGGGGAATGTGTGAGAATAACCTTTTGTAATCTTGCTTATTCATGACCGTCAATGCCGATCCAGTGTCCAATTCCATCTTCACTTGGACTCCTGCTATCCGAAGCATGACCCAGATAGTTTGGTGGTCTGCTGTGTTACCCACATTATGTATTTTTAGACAACCCAGTTCCTTACTGCTGGAGTCTGAATCCGTCTTCTGTTCATCCGAACTGTTCTCTGTCACCTTGTGTACTTTTTTGTACTTCTCCTGCGGCGACTTTTTGTTGCTGGTCTTCTTTCCTGACCGGCATACTTTCGTTATGTGACCAAGTCTGCCACATTTCCTGCATTCTTTATCTTTGAACCAGCACTGGTTCTGATCATGTGTTGTCCTTCCGCAACGATAGCACTTTACTGCACCCAATGCCATTTCATTGGTGCTGAATTCCGATGGCCTTTGCTGCATTTCCGCAGTGCCTCGTGCTGCTGCAATGCTGAAAGCTTTGTCCAGCGTAAGATCCTTTTCCTCTAGCAGTCGCTTCTGGGTTCCTTCCTTTAGTAGCCCACACACGAACTTGTCTCTCAGAGCGTCTGCTAGTCCTGTACCGAACTGACAGTACTTTGATAACTTGCGCAGTTCGATTAAGAATTCAGCGTTGCTTTCCTCTTTAAGCTGAATTCTTTTGTAAAATTTAAATCGTTCCGCTATCAGCAGCGGCGTGGAGTTTAAATGCTCTTGCAGGATAGCAACAATCTCCGCGAAACTCTTTCCTACTGGTTTATCTGGTGTTACAAGGTGCCTTAATAACACGTACGTCTTCGCACCCATCGAGTTTAATATGGTTAGTGCTTTCTTATCCGCCGGTACCTCATTCGCTGTACAGTAAACTTCAACGTGTTCCACATAAGTGGCCCAATCTTCTACATCGCAATCAAAAGCAGTGATGTTACCCGTTTTTGGCATCCTGTTGAGTTTCCTTTATTTTATTTATTTTCCAAAATGGCGGCTTCCCGCGCTTGGCGGCTTTTCCCGCGCTTGTCTTCTTCCCCCGCCGACTAAAATGGCGATTACCGCGCTGTTGCTGTTCTCGCCTCCCAGCGGTGCTTTATTTCCCCCGACGCTGCTGCTCTTGTTCCCCGCCGCTCCCGTGGTCCTCGTGGACATTAACGCTGTTCTGGCTGCTGCGCGTCTCTGCCCCGATTGCAGTCCGGCCCCTTACACCGGCTGCGGTCGTGTTCTCCGCCCTTTTCTTCGGTTTCCCTCCCCTTCTCCCACTGACAACTCGGCCGACTTTCTCTCCGTGTCGCTAGATCGGGCTTACCCGCCGCTGTCGTAGAAGGGATGATCACTGCCTGTTGCTGATGGTGGACTTCGTGGCCAGCAAATCCAAACCGGGTTCTCGATGCCTCCCGTGCGATGCGGTGCTCAGCAGGATGATGAGGGCGGATGCCCCTTTTCGACGCCCGTTCTGAGGACGAAGCTTCCTTGGATGCAAAACTGCCGCTAGGTACGATCAGACTCGTCGCCACTGTTGAGACTGTGTTTTCCCAATTGTAGTTATGCTGAATAACTGGACACAGACAACAGAATACTTAAACAGGTCTTTAGTAG